>NC_072893.1:59103333-59406363 GCF_027943255.1 Anastrepha obliqua | reverse complement strand
TGCAGCCCGTGAATCTAATTGTTGTTGCTGCTGTTTCCGTTGCTGTTCGGGCCGCGATTGTTGATGCAGATGCAGATGGTGCTGCTGATTATCAGCAACTGCGTTTGCCACACTTCCCAAGATCTTCGACGTTGCTACCAAGGGAGTATCGGGGTTATGCAGGTGCGTTCCATAGTGTACACCAGCTGGATGGATGAAGTAGGGCAACCCTCCTCCTGACCCCGTTACCGCAATACCATTGACAACGTCCTGCGGTGCCATATAGACGGCTGGTTTGCTAACAAATGCAGGTAATGCTGGCGGTTGCTGATGGGACGGCTGCTGAAATTGAAGAGGCGCCTTCGCAACTAAGAGGCTTTGTGGACTTAGCACTGTTGCCAACGCTGGGGGACCACCGAGTGAGTGATGAATGGGGTAAAAGTGAGGTGTGAGTGCCGTCTGTGGCGCAAGTAATGCACTCGGTGCTGAGAGTTTGACCAGTGTAGCTGGATGTTGTGCTGGTCCGAATTGGCCTTGAATGTAGCTGCTATAGTGAGAAGGTGGCAGTGGATGCTGTTCGGGAGGTGGTGATTGCACATAGGCGGGGTTATAGAAGAACACTGGCGGAGCAGCAGGCAATGATGAATGTAATGGCAATGCAGGCGCATGTGGAGAGGCAGCTGGTGGGGGTAGGGAAAGAGGTGGCAACGATGATGTTGATGATGGAACAGTGGCTGCTGAGGGTGGTGGCGCTAGCGTTTGCTTCACCGGCGACTTTGGTCGCTGTTCATGTTGTTGTGGTTGAGGCTGTTGTTGGTGATGTGGTTGCTGTGCGTTACGCTCCTCGATAGAGTGCGGCTGCTGTTGATCCGGCGCTTGAGCTGCAATTGAAAATTAATGAGTTGAAAGTTCAATTTCTGTATTTCTACGAACAAAAGCAGGGTACACAAATGTATGCATATTTTTGTATGTGATTGTATTGAATAACTGTGAAGCAAAATAATACTTGTGCCGCCTTGAAAGATTTTTTTGTCGAACAGAAAATCTTTAAATAAAATTATAATATATGTATATAAAATAAATATATAATATCCAAAAAAATTTTTAAATATAAGTTGCTTCCTAATAACTGTCAGCATTTTTAATCACTGTGTGCCTTAAAAGCTTCTTATAAAAAATATCTGCCGTTCGGAGTCGGCTTAAAACTCTAGGTCCGTCCCTCCATATGTGGAAAAACATCAAGACGCACTTCACAAATAGGAGGAGGAAAAGAGTGTAAGCACCAATGATTTATATTTTATATCTTATTTTTAGTATGGCAAGCAGATGAAGATTCAAGAGTCTCACTTTACAAGGCAAAAAGCATTATTTGCGCTAAACATCTAATTTTATTTTCTCAAAACAAAACTTACTGTAGTTTTGAACTATAAATTATTTACATCGTTTATAGTGAGGGCGTATAAGTGCTCGGGCTTACTGGAGCAATTGGCACGCGCTGGCTGGAGCCCACTTCAAACGTTTTTCTTATTTATGCGCACAGACCAAATTTAAAATTACTTCCGGCATAGTTTGATTTTCTAATTTACCAATAAAATGTGCAAAAGAACGAGAGCTTTGACACCCCACTTAAAAAAAACTCAGGCGTAAACTTTCAGGTATATTTTTTGTTTGCCCCTCTACCTGAATTTACTATCGGAACTCTGTTAGTTTGGAAAAAGTTTGATTATGTCGTACAGTGTAATTAATACCTACACTAGGAAAGGATTACAGCTTTTTTACAGCTGAAGCTTCTCAATGAGTGAATTAGTTACTTATGCAAAACCTCTTTAATTTCTTTCTAAATAATAAACAAGCACAATTTCCCAATCACACGCAAATTTCATTGTTTCCCTCTTTAATGAAGCAAGGCGTGTACTTTAGCGGCAATGCATTTTAATTACCATAATGTGGCGGCTGCTGATGCTGTTTGACTTGCAGCTGCAGCTGCTGTTGCGGTGCATGGCGAATAAGTTGTGGCTGTACGAAGAGCAACTGCGATGCCGGGTACACCATATGCCGTGGCCGTACTGCTGCTGCTGCCAGCACCAAATTCAAAGGCGCAGGCAATTGTTGTGGCACCAAAGCTGGCGGCGATTGAATATGCGAACCGGCTTCAGGGTTAGATGGCGCAGACGCTTGTGGCACATAATGAATGGGCGGCTGTAGGCGGTAGGGTTCGCGACTTAATGAATTGCTGCTGCTGCTGCTGCTGCCGCCGCCGCCACTGCTGCCAACGGGTTGCAATACAATGAGTGGCGGCAGAGGAGAATGACGCGGTGTTTGCAGTGGTATCGGTGCGGCAAGTTGGTGTTGATGCTGATTCGTGGGTGGTGATCCGTGTTGGGCTGCTAATTGATGTTGTAACTGCCGCACATACGATAACGGTATAGCAATAATGTAATGAATTTGCTGTCTAGCAGGTTGTTGATATTGAAGAGATTGTTGTTGTTGTTGTGGCTGTGATTGTTTTTGCAGAGCAACAAATGGTTGTTGTTGTGGCACATATTTTTGTACTTGCTGTTGCTGTTGCAGCTTCTGCTGCTCATTTTGCTGCTCCTGTTGTGACTGGGGGTGGTAATGACGTTGTTGGTGAGGCGACTGCTGCTGCTGCTGCGGCAGTCCCCCTAGTGATAAAAAACTTGCGTCTGTTGAGGAAGGCGAGGAATAACCGGGGCTTGGAGGCAACTTCGGTGCCTGAACGTATTGCTGCTGGTTATAACGTTGCTTGTTTATGGCTGTATTGAAAGGCTGCTGCTGCTGTTGCTGCGTCTGCGGCTGTGGATGCGTCTGTTCAAGTTGCAGTTGATATGGTCCTTTGAATGGTCCTCGATACGCATGCGGCGGGGTCCCGTAATGAATGCCACCGTCAACAAGGTTCGCAAGTTTTTCAGCATTTGTAATTGCGGGAGCGCCTCCATTTGGAGGCCTGTCGTAATAAGCCTGAAAGTAAATTAATTTATATTTGTAGTCACCCTCGAAGTAACAAAGCATTTACTAGGAGTTTATGGAATACATATCACAAACATTCCTCGAAAGTGATATACATAACTGAACATTTTTCGAATTTTTGCTAGTTCCAATCGACTTTTGTTGTAAATTCCTCTCATCCTATAGTCTTTGAAACAGGAACGAAATTTTCCCCTTAACATTTGAGCTGCGTCACCTTCAAGAAATATATACGTGCAACAACCCAAGCCAATCTGGACTTTCCTAATATTTTCTGAATGTATATCTATCCAGCAATAAAGCACTGGTTTAACAAATTTTTTTACGGCCTATTATTCATGCCCTGGCCTAAGTTGTTCTCAAAAAAGTGAAAAAAATTATTAAAATACCTGTCTGAGCGAAATAAAAGATTAAAACATATGCAGCAATATTTCACGAGAAATATTTTCGTAGAACATTTTAACCCATTACCACCCGCGCAAAAGGGTTATTTTGACCATTACTTCAAGAAACCTCTCGAAACCCACATTCAGAAAATCGTAGAGGATTAAAATGTTTTAGAAAATGATTATTCAGAGAATTTTACTAGGGATCTTCCCAGGCAAAACCTTTATATCACCAACGCTAAAATCTCAAAAACAAATTTAACTAACGAATATGTGCCAAGACGGAATACCAACCAAACTCAATTTTAACAAATTTTTGTGTGGAGAATTACATATTTAGAAATATTCGATGTAAGTAAATATTTTCTGGCTAATCTTTAGTTTTTGTAAAAAACAAGAAATGAGACTCATCGACTGCGGTAATTTTAATGGCATTCTCGACGTCTTGTCTACCAAAATATGTCTCATCATTGGCGTGCATATTGATAGAATGCAATCTTTAGAACAATCACTATTCTGCTAAATTCGATGCTCTATTAGTTCTTTATGCTGCAAAAACTTGTTTTTCCGCCTGCTCGCACTTTACCCTTCCAAGTGATGGTCCTGAAGAATATATCGGATTTTCTCTTTTTACATTTATTTTTGAATGCCGTGTATATTACCGGTGGTTCCAATGAATTTGCTCTCGTGATATGAAACTTGAAGATGAAATACATAGTCGAAATCACCGAATAGTAGTGACAAGTGCGAGCTTATTACATTTCATGGGAGTTGAAGATTAGCCAGAACACTATTTGCAACTTTTTTCTGGCCTCAAGAAGAAGCCTGGAGTATAGGGGACAAACTAGTTGACTCATAGGATGCTTTTAGACTGAATTAGCACATGTGATTATTTGCTGAAACGTAACATATTTGAAGCAGATGGTAACTAACAATAAAAATGGGTTCAATGTGAGAATAACTGACAAAAAATTATTTAGTTGAAAGGCGAAGAGCTTTTGCGATGAGCAAAGATCAGCAATCCCAGATTAATGGCCTAGAAAGTCATGCTATGCATTTTGGTGATATTGAAAGGATATCATCAACTATGAGCTGCTCACATTGGACACTCACCACTCAATTTGAACCTCCATAGTAATTAACTGACCAGATCGGAGCAGGCGATAGACCAGAAGTGGTCAGAATCAATAAATAGAAAGGGTGTTGTGTTCCATCAGAACAACGCCAGGCTGCACACATCTTTAACGACGCACCAAAAACTTCGAGAAATTCTATGAGAAATTCCAACCCACAAGCCGTACAGTCCTTATCTGGCAACAAGCACAAAGCACAGATACACAATTTGCTTGTGAAAATAAATAAATCTTAATCTTATATTCGTATGGAACATAAATACAAAATAAAAAATCGACGGAAATCGTATTCCTCCCCATGCTTAACCTCTTATCACCATTAAAAACAGTAGATAAATTAAAAGCTGTCCCAGAATTCTGCGTATGTACACCAGAAAATATTGCTTCATAGTGACTGAGTGCTTCATTGAGATTGTGAAGTAGCCCTCATTGAGATTGTGAAGAAGCATATTAAATTGATAAGGACTGAGATAAATGTATTTGAAAATGTTTGCTTATGCGTCACAGTCGGCATTATCTTCTCTTCGTTATGTTGCAGGACATATAGGCTATACTTTCGGTAAAATAATGTTTGATGTTAAATTTCTCAAAAAACGTCAATCAAGAACCAAGAGATAAAATTTCAAATTAAAAACTATCAATGCAAAAGGGCCCTTGGTCGAGGAATTCCTAACACCTAAGAGCTCGACAATACGTAAAATATCTTAAATTGTTGCAATTTTTAATTTTATAATATAATGAACCATTCATCTATAATTAACATTATTCAACATTGTTTTTAAGTTATTTTAATACAAATTAAAATTTGTCTAAGTTTATTTTGCAAGTGATTTCGAAATGTACTCTTTGGCAACACTGTGTAGTGGGAGAGCAATCAGCTGACACGATTCTATGGAAATTATCCAAAATCCTACGATAAAATATACAATACTACGGAGCGGAAGGGTGGTGAAAATTCATTTTCATGGGGCTCTCTCTAGTTTCATCATATCAGCTGACACGGGACTGCGTTTACGTTGGTTACTGTGAGCACCATTAGGTTAGATCAATGTAAACAAAGACGATAAAACACACTAACGAAAGAAAAAAGTGTTTTGTAAACATAAAAATGTAATTCAGAACCCATCAATTTCACAAGGAATAATCGCAACCTTTTTTAATCTCTCAACCTTGAGCCTTTCTACTAAACGAGTAACCAAACAGCTTTATCTTGTCAAATCCTCTAACATACCTTATTACCTACTCTGCTCTGAGTTTACTATAGTTAAAAAGGAAAGGACGGCAGGCATATGAGAGATAGAATAGATAAACATATGGAATTTTGGAGTTATTAATAATTTTGAATCGTTTGTCAGCACTACAACCATTGAATTTTGGTATAATAAAATGGAAGTTTGAAGTGACTCAAATATGCAGTTAGTTTTTATTAATTTTACTTTTTTTTGGTTTTTTTTTTTATTTTTTATTTTTTTGTTGAAATGTTGGGTGTTTTATTCCACATAAAAAAATTGATTCCCAATGTTATAATAAATATTTATGAAATGTAGCATATACAAATTTTATATCTGCAGGTATTAGGTGCATCACTAAGTTCTCGTCGCTTCAAAGACCGTGATTTTAATGTTAACGACCGTCCACGTGAAGGAAGACCAAAAGCCATCGAAAACGCTGAATTGGAGGCAATGCTCAATGAGCATCCATGTCAAACGGAAGAAGAACTTGCCTCAGTATTAAGAGTTACCCGTCAATCCATTTCCAAGCGAGTGTATGCTTTGGGAATAATTCAGAAGCAGGAGATTTGGGTTCCTTATGAGTTAAAACCAAGGGATGTTGAACGTCGTGTTTTCGCCTGTAAACGACTGCTCCAGCGGCAAAAAAGGAAGGGTTTTCTTCATCGCATCGTGACGGGTGATAAAAATTGATTCATTACAACAATCCAAAGAAAAGAAAGTCATGGGAACTGCCCGGTCAAGCTTCTACGTTGTCGCCTCGACCAAATATTCACGCTGCGAAAGTTATGCTATGTATTTGGAGGGACGAAGTTGGTGTTATTTATTATGAATTGTTAAAACCAAGCGCAACCATCACTGGGGATCGGTATCGACTTCAATTGATGCGATTGAGCCGAGCACTGCGCGAAAAGCGACCGCAATACGCGGAGAGGCATGAAAAAGTGATTCTACAGCATGACAACGCTCGGCCTCACGTTGCCAAACTCGTTAAAACCTATCTGGAAACACTGTAATGGGAAATCCTACCCCACCCGCCAAACTCTCCAGATATTGCGCCGTCCGATTATCACCTGTTCCGATCGGTGGCACATGGTCTAACTGACCAGCAGTTCCATTCATATGAAGACATCAAAAAATGGTTTGATCCGTGGATAGCCTCAAAAGATGAATAGTTTTACCGCGACGGAATACGAGATCTACCAGAAAGATGGGAAAAAGTAGTAGCCAGCGATGGGCAATACTTTCAATGATTCATTTGTAACCATTTTTTCAGAAAAAATAGTATTTTCATCAAAAGAACAGCGAGAACTTAGTTGCGCACCTAACACTTATTTTCTATCTCAAGTGATCCAAGTAATTCTTATAAAAATTATTTATTTTTTAAAAAAATTAAATTTTTTAATTAAGTTAATAAAAAAATGTAATAACTTTGAGATTTTTTCAATATTTCAAATTATGGTATAGAATTCTTTGCAGTGAAATATCTTCGGTCCTTTTTAAAATTTTAAAAATTTTGTTTTAATTTTTTTGGAATAAAATATACTTATATTATTCTTAAAAAAATTTTTTATATTAAATATTTTTATTGAAAACTTCTGGTTATTTTTTAAATTTTTATGAATTTTTTTTTCCTAATTTTTTTAATAATTGCCCAATTTTTAGAAAAGTTGACTCAACCTCCACAATACTTGGATCACTTGACATGCAGTCGCTCGAATAAGAAGTTAAAGTAGTTTCAAGAAGAACGATTCTTTAAAGCATATCATTTATTTTTATAAAATTTCGCATAATAGAAAACTTTACCTTTTTGGTCAGTTAGTTATGTATATGTCACCTACTATCGAGTGGAAAATCCTGTAACTGTATTATTTTTATATGTAAATGATCGAAAAACAAAAAATATATAATGGTATATCTTAAGACGATAGAATAATAAAGGGTACGTTTATATGTTGTTTTAAAATAAAACTTGTAAAAATTTAGATTATTTCAGGCTTCACTATTTTTATTCAAAATAGTATTCTTAACAATTATGTGTGAAAAATTGCATAATTTAAATGTCCACCACAAGCATGCCTACAGGCTGTCATACGAGAATTACTAAAATATTTAAGTCCTCGCTCATTCGCATTGAGCATCGTCGTTGGCTTATTCATAAAGACTTTACGGTTCAAAAAACCCCACAAAAAGTAGTGTAGTGGAGTCAGATCGTATGATCTAGGTGTCCCATTTATGTCGCCATTACGTGAAATTAATCGACCGAGAAACTTAGATCGCAATAATGCAATTGTGTGACTTGTGGCTCCATCCTGTTGACCTGTTGAAAATAAAGATTGTCTATGTCTATTCCGTCAGGCCGCAAAACATATTCAATCAGTTGTTAACACTTTCGCGGGCACTATTCCACGAGCCTAAAAATCACACCGAAGTACATTTTAGTAGATGTAATGACTTTTCTGAAATTATTCGAGGCGTTTTCTCCCCCCAAATGCTGCATTTTGCTTGTAGACAAGCGAGCTTCATCACTAAAGATGATTTTGTGTGAAAACCCAGAATCATATTCAAAAAACCTATTCACGAAATTTCTGCGTTGATAAGGATCTGTTTTTGGTACGTAAAATCTGTCAAATAGTCGATTCATGAATGCCTAATTGTTGAGAACGTCGAGATATCGACGTTGAAGGTTCTTCAGCAACACTTTACGCTACAGCAGCAATAATCTCCAGTTTTTGTCTGTTAGTCCTTTTTTATCCACGACAGAATCAGTTTCTTGAAATTTTTTCACCAACCTTTGAATTGTCGACCCATTCGGACTATTATTTCGCCCAGAAAATCACGAATTTTCCGATATGTTGTTCTTAAAAATCGACTATTTTCATAATACGTTTCAATAACTGCAACGCGTTCAGTACTCGTCTACTTGGAAAATATCAAAGATGATACAAACAAAGATACCGGCTAGGAATTAATCACTACTGACATCTAGACGTCACTTTTGAAAGACCCTTTACAGTGCTAGTCTCTTATATCGTAATTTAGTCAACAAACAAAGTAAGGAATTAAAAAATAAAGAACTTCAGAAACTCCAGTTTTTGAATGGCGGCTCCTTTCGTCTTTTCTTTACCAATTGATTGGCAGGCTACCTTTTATCCCTTACTCCTTTTTTGACTCAGATTTCATTTTAAATCTAATGAAACAAATAAATTATTCAAACTGAGTAAATTGTAACACATTGCGATTTCGATAGCAAATTCAGTTCTTAAAATGACTTCAAGATTCTAAGACCAAAGGTCGTTTATTATAGTCAGCATACGCAGACGCACTTAGTGGAGCATGAAGTGGATTTGTGTCGCAAATCATCCCATTCGTAAGCTCCAGCAGCAAGGCATGTGAAATATTTAATCCACTCAGATGCCATGAAGGCGACGGGCGTGTAAGTAACACTTCTACTTCTTAAAAGGGCCAACAAGGAGAGAAGTGACATACAGGCATATACTTAAATATATGTATGTATGTACGTGCATAAAAGCACACCAGTAGTTTTGGACATCCTACTGTGTAGGTCCTAAAGTGCATACATAGATATTGATATGAAATATGCGACTTGAAGATCTATTGTGCCCATGCACATACACGTAAATTTACATTTTCGCTAGTTCAATGAAACGGGGCATAAACTACATAAGCGAAATAGTCGCACTTAAGTATTCGTTCATTACTACATTGCTCGCATTGCACTTGCTTTCGCCGAGTTACTGTAAGCAGCAAAATTTTGGTTACATCAAGACTCTCCGCATTAGACCGCGTCGATATGTGGAGAGGCAAAAAAATCGCCCATTGCTCTGTGGAAATCATATTCTAGGGATCAAAATAAAAAACTTTGCCGAAGGAACCATACCTCTAAAACGAATTCTGATGTCCCCCAATTTGGGTTGAACTTTTTAGTTTCTTTTCTATAACTCACTTAAATTAATTTTTTCATTTACATATGTTCTGACTAAATAAATTTCTTAAGAGAAAAAATAGATATTATAATAAATAAATAATAAATATTATTATAAATAAATAAAAATAAAGAAAAAACATACCCATTTAGCTGATTTTTTCATGTAAAGGCCAAAAATGGTGATATTTTGAAATGATTATTTGGGGAACCCCCCAGGGGAGTTCCAGGGGGTGTGCCACTGGCATGGGTGGATCGGCCGTCCAAAGTTAGTGGGGGTCGGTCATACATTTGGACTCGATTGGAGCACTCTACCCAAAAGTTCGACCCAAATTGGGGGACATCAGAATTCGGCAAAGTTTCTTATTTTGATCCCTAGAATACGATTTTCAGAGAGCAATGAGCGATTTTTAAATCGACCCGCCCTAGTCCGCATAGTACAGATTGTCTCTTTGAGCTCCCTGAAATTTCAAAGTGTACTCGCCGACTGCCATTGCAAAATTGTTTCGTTTCATTGCGATATTACAGCGTCCAGCTTTCCTTGAACTGTTCTTCTCTAAGATCACGAAATTCTTGATCTGAGTTCATTTAGTTAGTCTTAGGTAAGAGCTTATGGAGGTATTTATGAAGTATTTTTCTTAGAAAGTCCTGATAGCTGGTAAAAGAGACTTTTGTTGCTATCGCGAGCACGACGTTCGAAAAGTTAGCAGAAAAGAATGAAGGTTAGGTTACCCTTACTATTCATGAGAGTGTTGAAGAGCGCCACTCGGCCTGGACGCCCATTGTGATACCAATGGTTTGCACTCAAGCCTCTCTTATTTCACTCGCGTCTCCCTTATAAACAATGAAATATTGTGAATGAAGGAGGGTTCAAAGTCTACCGGACAACCAAAAAAGTAAGAGTTAAGACAGCGATGCCGCGTACTGGCTAGAGCGGTATAATGGCAAAGAAAGTGCTAAAAAACCTCCACTACGCTGTGATGAAAGTCATTAGAGCGAAATTTCATACGTTTCCAGTTAGGCAGTGTCCGGTGATGATACCAATTACTATGCTAATGGAAGGCGATCGAGATTGATGAGGGACTTTGTGCTGTTTTCATTCATTTTCGGCTAGACCTGTCTAGTTACCTCACAAGTTGGCTCCGAGGTTCATCTATTGCTAGCCTGCGCGGTGTAGACCGACCTGATGCAGAGCTAAAGGGATACCCATATACTGGGCAGAGTTGACTGATTTAAGATCAATTTCATTCCTGCTCATACGCGATGCAGTTTCCAGGAATCCGGACAATGTTCGTGGTTCGTCGAAGCTTGAAATTGAAATTCGGTGGCTCGTAAAACGTTCAGACTCAAAAGCCCTTTGTATCTAGAGCTCTGGAAAGAGGGTACATAGTCAAGGAGGAAAGGAGAAAAGTATCAGAGAAAGAGATAGGAAAGAATAGAGACAGAAACAGAAGTAGTTAGTCCTGTGAGGATTTTCCAGATTCTTTGGCAAATCTGTAAATATCCTCCAGTTTAAGAGAACGAATATTTCTCATTTCACGATATCGGAACCCAAAACTCGTAGTCTTGCTCTAGCTAAGGCAGAGAGAAGTGATCAGTGCTATCCGCCTCCTCCAAGCAAGACGGGCCAATTGGGTCCTCAATAATTCCAATGGTGGTCATATGCTGATTCCGATTAATGGCTCCGGCCCTTGTGGGGGAACCGCTGATCCACGGTTGGCCAATTAATCGGCAATTTCGTTTCCTTGAGCACCGGAGTGTCCTGGAGCCCATATAAGTACAAGTCTGTTCTGTCTTGCAACAGAATTAAGCTTCTTCTTACACTCTTGAACAATCTTTGAGGTTTGCTTCGCATTCTTCAGAGCCTTTAGTGCAGCCTGACTGTCACCGAAGCTTAATTAGAATATAGGTATATATAATTGGCGCGTACACCCTTTTTGGGTATTTGGCCGTGTCAGTATTTGGGGAAACTTCAAGTCAAAACCCACCTTTTTTTTCCAAAGTAACTCAAATGAGTAAAAAATATATTTTATTATTTCTGCAAAAGAAGTTATTAAATACAAGTGGAATTTTCAAGATTTTTTTATTTTTCGGGGAAACAACAGTTTGACAGTTCTCTTCTCTGAAAAAGATTAAATGTGATCACGAACTCAAGACCAGCCTAGTAGGTATAGTTTTTGGTAAAACTACCATTTTTTTAGAATAATTGTGAACTAATCTGGCAGCTATCAACTGTCAAAATTTTAATTTGACAAAATATTTTCAACTAGCGCGTCCAAAAATCTAATCAGTGCCTCTTTTAAAAATATTTTCTTAATATATTTTTAATGAAATTTACGGCATGTTTTTTTTTTTTTGGTTTCAGACTGCAATAAGTGACATTTCTAAAAAGATTTGCGTATTTTTAGAAAAATTGACAGCTGTTTTTATAGCTGTCAAATGTCAAATCATAAATTGTATGGCATGCGAGTATTAGAGTAACTCAAGCAGTACATCATTATCCTAAGTTCGTATTTATCCGATCGCAACTTCAAGATAAAAACAGAAGACTAATATTCATGCCTCAAAATAATTAAAGCATCACTTTACAAGTAATCTGTGATCCAATCCAAACAGCGTAACAGTTACTTTTGCGGACGATCAGCTATTCTTTCGATAGAAAACACGGAAAACGCATCAAGAATTACAATTAGCCATAAATGAAATATACGACTGGTTCAATAAATTGCATATTAAATTAAGCGAAAGCAAGTCTGGGTATATAAACTTCAGGCAGAACAAAACCAAATATGTTCCAATATGTTCCCTACTCTGATCCTGAAAATACCGGGGGATGACTCCAAATGCCAATAAAGAAGAAATGGAATTAAAGTAGAGAAATAAGTATTGGCACATTCCACCAATAATAAAATAAATGTATGTAAACAAATTTTAAAGCCTATGTCCTACGGCACATGGTTATGTGGCTGCTCCAGCCAAAGGAGAAATAAAGATAAATAAAGATTATTAAATGTGCAGTCCCTTATCCGTAGCTCCGATCTCGAGCGCAACCTAAATATTGACTGGTTATATATATATATATATATATATATATATATATATAATTGGCACGTACACCCTTTTTGGGTGTTTGGCCGAGCTCCTCCTCCTATTTGTGGTGTGCGTCTTGATGTTGTTCCACAAATGGAGGGACCTACAGTTTCAAGCCGACTCCAAACGGCAGATATTTTTTATGAGGAGCTTTTTCATGGCAGAAATACACTCGGAGGTTTGCCATTGCCTGCGAGGGGCGACCGCTATTAGAAAAAACTGTTTGTTAATTTTTTGATCTTTCACCGAGACTCGAACCGACATTCACTCTCTGAATTTCGAATGGTAGTCACGCGCCAACCGATTCGGCCATGGCGACCGCCGGTAACAGACACAAAAATGTAGTTGCAATGTAAACTTAAAGTAAAAATAACTAAAAACAAAACAAATAGGATTTCTAATTTTTCGCTTAAAACATGTCTTTTCAAACCACTGCACGCTGTGTGGTGCTTACTGTGCTCCGGTGGTCTTCTTTTGCCTGAAATATGCTGCGAGCTGATCAGAGGGATCGAGATAATTGGATGTAAACAAAGTTGCCGATAAATATCAAAAGTGCTGTCCTTTCTTCCGAGTTGTTAATAAATACTTTCCCCACTTCCACTATCTAAGGAGACTACTCTCTGGCAAACTGTGTTTACATTTATGTTCAATAAGGGTTGGCGGCAGCCCTAATGGAATGGATTGGTGCGTGACTATCATTCGGATGTATGTAGGTTCCAATCTCCGCGAAACACAAAAATTAAGAAAAAGTTTTTTCTAATAGCAGTCGCCCCGCGGCAGGCAATTCAAACCTCCGAATGTATTTCTGCCTTGAAAATGCTGCTCATAAAAATATCTGCCGTTCGGAGTCGGCTTAAAACTGTAGATCCCTCCAATTATGAAAAAAATACCAAGACGCATGCCATAAATTGGAGGAGGAGCTCGGTCAAATAACCAAAAAAGTTGTAAACGCCAGTTATATATTTATATATATAAGGCTTAGCAAGTCATCATGAATCGTTTAACGCCAAAACAACGCTTCCAAATTGTGAAAATTTAAATAAAAAAAAAACAAATCTGTACCCGAAGTTCATAGACCGAAGTGTTGAAGAAGACGCCGAAATGTCGATTCGTCGTCGTTCTCAACTTCTGGCTTTTGCCATTTGAATTAGTGGAAAATTTCACGTAAGGGTCTTAGCTTAAGTGCCCATAAAAAAAAAAACAATTCATCTAATAATTGAAGCAAATGCCCATCATTTCCGTCGAATTTTTGCTGATTGGGCTCATTTAGATTTATTATTCAGGGAAAAATTGGACTAATCGAAAGGGCCATGTGAGTCGTAGCCGCGGCGGGCATATGCCAGATATCATATTCAAAAAGAGATGACATGAAATTATGTGCCATTTTTTGCACGCGTAAAATTACTCAAGTGCCGATTGCAATCAAGAGCTCAAAAGATGGCAATGTATAAATCGCTTTGCAAAGACCATACTAACATACAGTAGCGAGATATGGTACTTACAATGATGATGAATTTTTTACCAGATTATAATACAAAAATACCATTCTAACAATATTAATATTTTGTGTTATCATTTTAAGTTATCAGACTCTGCAAAAAGCACCCTATAGTATCGCATAGCATTAAATATAAACGAAGAGTTCTCGTTCACACAACTTTCGCACAACTGTCAACTTAACATCAAAACGGAAAATAATCGTTGCAATTTCGCCATGGCCTTCGTCTTCGCCTTTGACTTCGATTTTTCAACTATTGAAAATATACTTACATACATATATAGGTTGTTTGCATATATACATATGTGAATGCCTATGTTACAGTTGCCATGTGCCCATTCCTGATTGCTCTCTTGCATCCGGTTAAATCATCGCATGCTTTTGTCTGATAAATGAATTTTGCGCATAAAAGGTTCGCATTCGATTCGCATAACGCGTTGATAGCATGGCGTGCTTATGTATGTGTAAGTACATGGTACTTACGTAGCATTCACTACAGAAACGCGCTGACGTATGAGTAATTACAATTATATAAATCCTTTTGAGCACCTTCGCAAGTACACACACAAATGCATAGCACCGTTATGCACATTAAACTTATCATTAGAAGCAGGCAAAGCATACTACTCCTTCGACTTTGTTCTGCAAACACATTAGGGCAAGTCGTTTAGCCGTTAAGGGTGATGAAATGTGCCAGAAGAAACTAATTAAAATTTTATTACTACCAAAAAACTTCAAAAACGAATAAATTGGAGAAAATTGCTAATATAATAAGTATTTTGTCTATTTTTCAAAATGCTGCATACCGGAATTCACACTTGAATGGAACTAACAACAAATAGGTTACATTTTTAAACGACTTTTTTATAGTTTAATCTCAATTAACGACACATAGCTCATGAAATAACAAATTTCTCACACCAACATATATATTCTTACGCTAATTGAGAAGGGTTTTTTACTTTCAAAATATGATAACTCACGAATTGTTGGTGATAAAAGTGTATGGAATAATTCGAGAGTCCCAAAATCAGATATGAGACCGGTAAGGTCAAATCACTGCGAAAAATGGCAATACGCTGTTTCTAGAACTATTGTACCCCTTCATAAATTCCGAATACTTCTCTGAGCCCAACTTTCTCAATAAATTTTAGTGTTTTTTCTACTTCATTGAGTTTTATTTCCTTTTCTGGTAAAATATGTTTACCCTGGTCTTTGTCCCGTTTATGCATCAGTGCTGGGCACGACGCCAACATATTTTTTGCGGTTTTATCTTTCACCCTACAGAACCTGCAAGCTTTATTAGAGTATATTCCCAGGTTAATAAGATAATAATTCAATCTGCAATGCTTTGTGAGAATTCTTGTGATGATTCCAAATTATTTCTTATTTAATTCCATATAATCCTTAAATTGGGTTGCTTTAACGCTAACTATCATTATTTTCGCTTCCGATAACTTCGGTAGATTGTCCCACTGTGAACTTCTTTGTCTTAACTCTGCTTCCTACTTTTAACTTTTTACTTCCTAGACCACAAAAAGGCTTCGGGCCTATATTTTGAGAGGCCGTCCCTTTCCTGTCGAAAAGGAGTTACGAGCCTTGATTGCTGCCTGGCTATCAGTAAGGTTAGTGGCGCTTCTGTTATTATAGTGGTGCTCAAGGTCAAAGTGATTCATGCCCAACGGTTTATCTTGTAGATTTTAAATAGTACTTCCTAAAGTTCAGTGTTCAGCTTGAAGCGTTTAACAAAATTGAAAATCGGTAGCATCATCTTCCATGGCATTGAGATCTCATGGGTTGGTCCTTGTTAGTGTGTTTAGTATTGATTGCTTCGTCGTGCAATTCCTTCAGACTACTAGCCCGTATGAAATGATATGTCTGACTATAGCCACGTAGATTTATCGCAGTAGTTTATGTGTATATCTCTAACTTTACCCTGCAATCGATTTACACGTCACGAATGCTTTAATGACTTTTCTCTGCTGTGTGTGCCTTCCCTTAGTAATTTTTGGTCAAATGTTATACCCCAGAATTTTACTTCCCTTTATATTTTTACCTTAATCCTGTCTAAGTACATTGGCTTAGGAAGTTTGAGTTTGTATTTCCTGTGAATGATTCGATGGTCGTTTTTGCTGGTTTTTTGTTCAGACACACCTTTTTTTTAGTCAGTTTTAATCCTAATTGAGTTTTTTTACATAGAGTATCTTCGAATTCCCCTCCAAATATTACGACTATGTCGACACTATAACTCATCTACCATATATCAAGCCCTACATTAGTGCTGATAGCTCTAGATGTATTTGATGTTATGCCACCCGAGCTCTGCCCTATGGAAGGCGAGGATGTTAGCGCTTGGCAAACCGCTTTCTGAAACCTCGTAAACAACCTTATATGGATTCTTGGATTCTTGGTAAATCCCCACTTCAATAAACCAACCAACCTATGCTGTGGAAATTTACTTTGAAAAAAAGATATTCGCAAAGTTCACAGAGCGAAGTTTTGAAGAAAACGTGGATATGTCGATTCGGCGTCATTCTCAACTTGTTAGCCTTTTTGCTTCGACTACGTGGAAAACTTTACGGAGCATCTTCTAAGCAGCTTGACCATCGTTTGCGTCGCATTTCTGCTGATTGGGCTCATTTAAAATTATTATTCAGGTTTATTGAAAAAAGTACTCAAAAATTGAACTGACTGAATGGACCATGTAACTCGTAGCTGCGGCGGACATATAGCGTATATCATATTAAAAAAAAAATAAGTGCCATGAAACTATCTACCAGATTTTAATAAAAAAAATTCCTTACAACAACATTTCTGTTTTGTATAATATATTATAATTATTTAAAAGTTCTTAATCTCTTAAAAAACACCCGACACATAGCATATATAAAAAATGTACGCTTGTATTTTTACCTGCGGTGCTGCCTCTTCGGCCACATAACGCACTGTTGTTGGTTGAAAAGTGCTTGGTGCTGACGATGACTGGAATTGCTGCGGCTGAAGCGGCAATTGCTGATGAAATGTGGCACTGGTTATTGGTTTAAAAGGCTCATCCTCTTTAAGTGTGAAAATTGTTGGCCCTGCAAAAATGGAAATTTACGCTTTCAATTGCGATATTTGCTGCTATGGGTAAACGAATCATTCTCCTACGAAAATGACCAGTTGCTGTGTTCATGCTTCCTTTTACCTACCAATTTGATCAGAAGAATCCCGTTTTTCCGTTTTACTCTTTACTTCAGGGGGTAGACTTGTTGAAACTTTTATTGAGTCGACTGTTGTTTCTACAGCTAAACTGTCACTTATATTCGCCACATTTTCAGTGAAAGCAGTAGAGAAGCATCCAAAGAAGAGCAAAGCAACCTGTAAGAGAAGAATTGGAAAACGAATTCACTAACATATTTTAATATAACGGCGTATGTGTGAAAAAAAAGGAATTTAAGTGCATATTGCCGTATGTGTGTGTGTAAAAGTGCTACTGTTTAATATGCATTCAGAGAGTGGCCCGGCATTAATAAGATTCAAAATCAAATCATGGCCTTTATCCAACTTCTATCTCGATTTAAACTAAATATTATCACCTGGTGATTCAAACAGACGCTATTTGTGAATGTGTATACATTACTACACATGTTTAACTGGTGTTTCTTCGAAATAAATCCATTAAATAAAGAATAGGAACTTTAACGCGCGTTTCCTATTGGTTTTTAGAACACCCACGTGCCGCCTGCTTCCTGCTTCTGTTATAATCATATTTACAGACGTGTAACTATATAACATTGATCTTAAAAGCCGATTGCGCAAAATTTCATCCTAATCGAAGAAAAGATCTTCAGAAGTTAATTCACCTTCACGGTCCCTCTTCCGCTAGCCTTTAACGAAACCCATATACATATACTCGTCTCGAAGATATGTTCACAGTTTTAGCAATATATTGGGTTGTTCGGAAAGTAATTTCATTTTTTTGTGGTAAAAACGAAAGACGGTCTTACATCCAGACCTTTCAGGTGGTCATAAATAGTTGAATTCGATAAATTTACCCTCTGACCGATCTCACGTGTTATTATTCGCCGGTTTGCACCAACTAATGCCTTTATCGCGTCTTTAGCAGTGGTGTATCTTCGACATCAAAATTGCCGGATTGAAATTTTGCAAACCAATTCTGGCACTGGCGTACTGTCAACACATCTTCTCCATACACATCGGTTGATTTCTTTCTGGCTTGAACAGCATTTTTACCTTTTCTATAGTAAAAAAGTAAAATATGACGAAAATGCTGCTTATTGCTTTCCATATTTAAAAGGTCACGGACCAAAAACTACTGCGTAAAATCAATTGAACTTATTCACACACAAGCCTTGCCATATTAGCTGTCAAAACATATAATATAATGACAAACCGACTTAAGTGTGAAGTTAGCTGTGAAAAAATACAATTAACCCTTTCGACCCCAACTTTTTTCCTGTGGAACGAAATTTTTTTTTTTAATTTTATCCCTTTTGTATTTGTTTAAGAAGCAATTATCCAAAATTTTGAGTCGTCACGCCCCACGCTTTGAGCGCTGCCGAAAGTTGCTTGTGAGCAACTTTGGGCAATGGTGGTATACAAAATAAACACATTTTTTCTTTCGAACAACTTTTAATGATTTTTATTTATTTTGCAAAATTAGGTATGATAAGACAAAAAACTATTTTTATTGTTATTACTGCAAAGGTGGACTTTGCATTTAAGGCATTTGAACATTGGGGTTCCTGCCTTGCACAATCTGCAACGTCCCTTTTCACGAAAGACTACCCAACCTTCCATTTTATCGTAACGCTGTGAGACTGAAGGATTCGGTTGGAACCTTGGAACCTTTACTTTTGCGACTGTTGGAAAGACACATTGCTTGATGAAGAGCCCACGGATACTATCGAGCTAGCCCTTTCAACATTCGATGGTCGGCCTTTCCTTTTTCCGAGCGAAGTAGTGGCAGTAAGCAACTCATGAGCAATTTCTAGTTGCAATTTTATTAGAGAAATATGCTTTTACCTCGGGTTTATCAAGTTTAAATGCTTTCTATACAATAGCCATGCGTTTGTAACGGATGTTCCGAGGCACCAATACAAGATTCTTATCTACCACTTCTTTGAACGGTGGTTGACCTTGTAGAGCTCCATGAGCTTGTCAGCCAAATCTACTCCTCCCATACTCTTATTGTAAGAAGCAACAATCGCAGGCCTTGCAACATCAATATAAGCTTTT
Source organism: Anastrepha obliqua (assembly GCF_027943255.1). Lineage (NCBI taxonomy): Eukaryota > Metazoa > Arthropoda > Insecta > Diptera > Tephritidae > Anastrepha > Anastrepha obliqua. The sequence continues at coordinate 59,386,876 of NC_072893.1, read as the reverse complement.
TCCTTTGGATTCCAACGTTTGCATATACCAACAGGTTCAATGCTTTCAGGATATATGATGAACTGGCTTATTGTCAAACCACTTGACGCATACAATATTGTTGTTGATTTCACATTTCATAACGAAAGATCCTCTTCAAAGCTTTTTTAAAACATCATCTGAAAGTAGCTGGCAATCCTTTTGCGGTTTTTACGTACATTTCCTGTAGCAAATATGCCCATTTCTTTCAATGAGATCAGAAGGCTGACTAATGTAAACCAATTATCGAAATAAAACTTAAAATGTTTGTCCTTAGGAAGACCTTTTGCCAAATATAAAACTGTATCCAAATATAAAACTGCTCTATCTGCGAGAGGTGTCCCAGATAAAATAATTAACATCATAAAATGCATGTATGACGGCTCATGCTGCCGAGTGTTGCACGAAAAACAACTAAGCGAGACCTTCCCTACTGTATCAGGCGTGAAGCAAGGCTGCGCACTCTCTCCCTTACTCTTCATAACAGCACTGGACATAGCTTTCGAAACTTATAACCGATGTGGTATAAACTGGAAGATGACTCAAAAACTTGGCGACCTATCATATGCGGACGACGTCGTTCTAATTAGTAACTCTTATAACGAACTACAAACAAGACTCTCCAACACAACAAACGACTGCTTAAAACTTGGCTTACAAGTTAATATAAAGAAGACCAAGTCTATGAGAATTAACGTAATCAACAACACAGAGTTTAAAATAGACTGAGGACAAGTTGACGATGTAAACAAATTTGAGTATCTAGGTAGCATCCTAACCCCCGATGGTGGTACAACGGCTGACATTCAGCGCAGGATATCCATAGCGACGAACACGTTTGCTGGGATGTCACGAGTGTGGTCTAACAAAGCGCTTAAAAGAGGCACTATAATCGGTATATTTAATGCTTGCGTAAAATCTGTGTTACTGTATGGCAGCGAAACGTGGCACATGAAACAAGACTCAACGAGAAAACTACAGGCATTCGTAAACAGATGCTTGCGACGCATTATTGGTATCTGGTGGCCACGTACTATATCTAACCCTCGCCTGTGGCAACTGACGAACCAAAAACCTATTGAAAAGGAAATAATGCACAGAAAGTACAAATGGATCGGGCACACCCTCCGAAAACACCCCGATGAAATAGTCTACTCAGCCTTACAAGGGAACCCGCAAGGCACTAGAAACAGAGGGCGTCCCAAAATGACTTGGCGTAGATGCGTTAACCAGGAATCCAAAAAGTCATTCAATGAATTAAAATTCCTAGCCAGCAATCGGAATATGTGGAAATCTTTTGTAGATAGACTAAGTTCTTAGTACATATACCTATATGTATTGTAACACCTGAACATGTCAATAATAAATAATAATAATCCGAAGATAGGACCAATCCATAAGCAGGACAATTACCTTCACCAACATACAACGTAAAGTCGTACACTAATCCAGAAGTTCCAGCACGCGTAAACATTTTCAGACCCTATTTCTAAGGCTTAGTGGGGTTGTATTGTTTAAATGACGATCGACCTGTAACTAAAATGTAAACTAAATTTTCATTATGTCCTTTATGAATGTATACCTTTGAACGCAATGATTTGTTTATCAATACTTTGATGTTCTTCCTAGGGTAGCTTTCCGAAATTTCTTTGAGACTGTCAAATCGCTTCTTTTGGATTGTTTAGTGTTATCGTTGAAATGTAAACATTGTTTGATTTTTTCAAACTTTCCGCGCGGCATTGAATCTGTTATAGCGATAAGGTTTAAATTTTTTGACCATTCCATTTTGAGTGGAGGCAGTTTTAAAATACCCATCTACAACAAAATACCAATATAGCGTTTAATATCTTCAACAGTGCATTTGAGCTCAATCCCGTTGTCTTGCACCGCATACAAATCTATTTGTTGTGTGATAAAATCAAAAACTTGGCTATTAAAAAATGTGCACAAATATTCTACACATCGTCGATCTTCAAAGTATTTTCGTCCCAACTGGTCTCCGAAGGTGCAAATGGCCTTTTTCTCCACTTTAGTGTCTTGGGTCAACTTTTTCAAAGCAATTATCAGCCACACAAGATTTCGGCTCATATTCTTCGGCAATCATATTTTCGAGAAGGTCAATCTCTATAGTTTCCCCTCTTTGCACGATCCCTTCCAAATTCTTCTCTAGCACTGCAGAAATGTCATCCATCTCGTCATCACTTTTGTCGTCAGAAGAGGCATCCCAATCAAAATTAACAATCCTCTCAATATCGTTATCTGACAATCCCTTCTCTTTCGGTATCATGACTAAATACAAAACTATTTATTACCACAATGGCCCAAGGTTGCCCACAAGCAACATTGCAACTTTGAAAATTACTCACCTGGTTAATATTTTTAACTAATCAAATTTAAATTCAGTTTCGTAAAGTTAAATCCTTGCTAAAAAACATGCCATATAAACTTTTTAATTTTTTTCATTATTATAAAATTTAATCACTCACTTTAAAAACTCTTTGGATTTTCACAACAATATTTTCTGCGCTGCACTTATTGTTTATTCAACATAGCTTCGCTAAATGATGTCCAAATGATATTTTTTTGCTTATATTTTGAGTAGATACATAAAAGTACCATTATCATTAATATATAGACAAAAACAAAACGAACGCTTTCCGTAAGCTGTTAAACTGCCGAAGTTGCTCACAGGCAACGTTGAGGTCGAAAGGGTTAAATCCTCTGTCGGGAAAAAACGAAATTACTATCCAATAGTTTAATTTGCTTGTGAGAGGCATAAATAAGACAAGTTTTTTGCGTGTTCGGTGATTTTCTGCCTTCGAAAATAATGGATCAAAGAAGTTGCATCAAATGTTGTGTAAAAATTGGAATTAAGTGCTCAAAAACACTTGAAATGTTGGCAGTGCTATACGGTGAGAGTACTCTGAGTCAAAAAAATGTTTACAAGTGGTACAAAGTTTTCACAGAAGGCCGAGAAAATATTAATGACGACGCTCGCTCTGAACGCCCCAGCACATCAATAACCGATGAAAATGTTAAGAAAGTGAAGAAAATTCTTTTGGAGAAACGCCGAATAACAAATAGAGAATTGCCATGCAATCTGTTCGGGAAATGTATCAACGATGATCCAGATTTGCTTAAAAGGCTCATAACTGGTGACGAATCATGGCCATATGGCTATGACATCGAAATCAAAGCCCAAAGCCCAAAGCCAAGACCAAAACAAGCACTCCAAATTCGATCAAATTTCAAGGTTTTGCTCACTGTTTTCTTCGATTACCATGGCGTAGTGCATCAGGAGTTCTTACCACAAGGTCCTACGGTAAATAAGGAGTATTACCTTGAAGTTATGCACCGTTTGCGTGAAGAAATACGAAAAAAATACCCGGATTTGTGGAAAAAAATGCATGGCTTTTGCATCATGATAATGCACTTGCTCACTCATCTTTGCTTGTGAGAGATTATTTCGCCAGATATTTTCACCGCATTCACCAGATTTGGAACCCCTCCGACTTTTTTCTGTTGCCAAGATTGAAGAGATCCATGAAACGACGGCGTTTTGCGGCGATTGAGGCGATAAAAATCGAATCGCTGAGACAGCTCAAGGACATACCAAAATGTGCATATCAGAAATGCTTCGGAGATAAGAAAACACGCAGGTACAAGAGTACTATACCTGAGGGGGACTACTTTGAAGGAGATAAAATAGAAATTGATGAATAAATAAATATTTTTTGAAAAAAATGAAAAATGACCTTATATTTTGAACACGCCAGGTACATGGGAAGAATGCTTCAAATCGTTTTTCATAAGCGGAACTCATTTTGTAAAAACCAAATACGCTTTCTAAATTTGTCACAAAACAGACGAATTGCACAACACGTATTGCGAAAAGTATACGCCACTTTAGTAGCATTTATTTTTTTTATAACGAAACTCTAAGTTTGAATTTTGTCGATCACGCTTCTATATGATATTAGGCAGACTGTACGTATGCTCTATTCGGCACTGGTTAGGTTCCTTGTAGTGGTAAGTATTGAAGCAATCATTCCTTGGAGTAAAGAAGTGGCAACTTTGGCGATACTTGCATCCAAATTTAAACTATTGCACAACTAAACGCACACCTGTTTACATTTAATTTACGGAGAATTTAAATATTATCAACTTTTATCTGAATTTTACACGATTCACGACATATGAGAATAAATTTTTTATGAAAATATGTTTGAATAAAAAACTAAACTAAACCAAAAAATGGAAATGGGAGTGTGAGACTAAATTTGTTTGCAAACGTCAAAAATTCTATGTTTTTATCACGGTATGGCATATTTTTATACCAAAAAATGAATGTTTGTCTGTATGTCATCGATAAATTCAAAAACTATTAGACCGTTTATTATAAAAATTGTAATATATATGTAATGTATATGATGGAAAGAATAACGAGATGGTGCCTATCGTGGTGCCGTTACTTTGCGCTCAGCGAATTTGACAATGAGTTACGTGGTTTTAGCTTCAGTATGACCAGATTACCATTTTCGTAACTTGATTTAGTATTTTTTTTTTTTTTTTGTTATTTGGTCTCGGAGTTGTAGTTCTTTCTTCATGACATTTTTCTAGCCTTTTCTAATTAAAAGTAATGTTTATAATTTTGTAAAATATACATTTTTTAAAAATTAGTTCAATAATTCACTTCGTTTTATTTAGCTTTTCTGCTTTTTAGCATCTGGAAGCATTGCCCGCGATTACAGTTGTTGTTGGTGTTCTTCTGCTTTCAGCAGTCGAACCTCTCTCTCGCTACTGCAGTGTTACCTAGCTTTGGATATAAAAACGCACTAAAATGCCCATTTAAAGAAAATAAAACACCAAATTTTTATTGAATTACTTAAAGAACTTTGTATGCGTGACAAATTGTCTTTACATAGGGCGGTTTTTTTTAATAAATGTGTAATGCTTATGTGCAATTTAATTTATGAGTTTTTTTGTTAAGCGAGACTCTTTTGTTAAGGGAACGATAAGGTACTCTTTTTGTAAAACTGTCAGTATGGTTTGTTTAGCATTTTCTGGTATTTTTTCGCTTATTTTTGCAATGAATACACCTCTTGATGCCCTATGTCCCACTAAGGATTGATGGCCGGAAGTAACGATTACACCTCTATGGTTTTAATTCACATTCAGGAAGTTCAAACGCTTTTTAAAATGCGTAAAAAGGTTTTCAATCTTAAGAAGAATTCAGAGAAGAAGATTTAATATTCTCCAAATATATTCCAAAAATTAAATTTGCACTTTGAAATTAACGAATTTTATAAGAGTCAAACAATTTTCATTAGCACTAAAACCTTCTCAGAGTGACCTTTTTTAATCTTTTTGTTTAATAATATAGTTTTTTTTTAACTTAAAGTTTCGGTAGCTTTAAATATAAAAAAAAAGAAACAAACACGAAACTTCAAAATTTTCGCATTTTGAGTATAAAAAGCACTAAATTTATTGTAAGGAGCAAATGGTTGGTAACACTGCACAACTCGGAAAAACGTGACGTCACGCACTTTTGATAGGCGCAATCTTCTTTCTATCATTCTTGGTATATATATGTATTTTTCCACGGAGAAAGTTTGTAGAATATGCCCACTCGCCACCAGGTGGCGCTGCAGAGTAGCAACTTCTTCCCCGCTCAACCGATTGTCTTAAAAATTAGTGTGACCATGAATTTTTACACAGAGGAAACGAATATGACATGTTCATAGATGGAAGCGTGTGATCGTACACTGCGAGATTTGAGAGGAAACAGAGGAATCACCAGTGGCGCACTCATTTTATTGTCTGGTGATTTTCGACAAACACTGCCCTTTATACCACGTTCAACACCCGCTGATGAACTTAATGCATGTCTTAATCATCAGTTCTATGGCGTCATTTACAGAAATTGGTTTTGAAAACTAACATGCGTGTACAACTACAACGGGATGCATCGGCTGGAAATCGGCGAATGGAAATTGATGAATCTACACAATGTAAGATCACAGAAAGCATCGACGAATTGGTGCAAAAAGTGTTCCCAAACATTGCACAAAACTACAAAAACCATTAGTGGCTCAGTACGCGTGCTATATTAGCAGCCAAAAACATCGATGTCAATACCATCAATTTCATCATTCAGGCTAGAATATCCAGTGAAACGACAACATATAAGTCCATCGATACTATGGAGAATCAAGACGAGGTTGTCAACTATCCAACTGAATTTTTGAATTCGCTTGATTTACCAGGCATGTTCTTACATTGAAATTCGGGGTACCTATCGTTCTTCTTCGAAACATAAATCCACTACGACTTTGCAATGGAACCCGACTCTCAGTCAAGAAAATGATGAACAATGTTATCGAGGCAACAATTTTTATTGGAAAATTCAAAGGTGAAAACGTACTGTTGTACGAGTATCGCAATGATCCCGACAGATATGCCGTTCGAATTCAAACGTTTACAGTTCCCGGTGCGACTCGCTTTCGCAATGACTATTAACAAAGCACAAGGACAATCGTTACAAGTGTGTGGATTAAGTTTGGAGAATCCATGCTTCTCACATGGACAGTTCTATGTGGCTTGCTCTCGTGTCCGAAAACAGATGGAAAAACAAGAAATATTGCACTTCAATAAACATCGAGTTAAAATTTAACTTCGTAATGTCACAATTTTTTCGAAATAAACAAAATCCATGAAATGGTTTAGAATGAATTGAATATTTGTGTACTGATTTTTCTTTAGAGTTATTTTTCTTAAATTTATTTTAGTTGTTGGCGTAACAGCGCGCGCCAGGTACAGCTAGTAATTTTATAAAATAATAAATAAAATAATTAAATAGTCAACATTTGTCAATATGTGATGTACACTTCCGCCCAGGGAACTTTGTCTTGCCACCCAAACCACATTCGATGGTTTTTTTTTTTGTGAATTATTAAAATTTTATAATCTCAAAAAAAAATAAAAATGAGTTGTCCACGTATTTAATTGTGTGGAAACTTTATTTCATATAAACGAGAACGTAAAATATTTAAGCTTGTGACCACATGCAAAAATGTAATTTTATATACAAGTAAATATACACATACGTTTACATATCTGATATTTTAAATATTAATGTTATACACATGTGTATCTGGTCCACTGTGTGTATTTGTGCTATATTGTATGTACATATGTGCGCGCATGTCGGTGTAATTTATGCGATAGTCATTACAAGCTACCAGTTATGTTTTGTTTTATTAGAAAAACCAGTTAATCATTATTTACCCGTAAATTAAACATTTTCCCAATCATTGGTCGAATTGTTCTTATCCTTCTTGTTTTTACTGCTGTTCGGCTTGTGTATTCGCAAATTTACATATGTACCTGTATTATGGACACACATGCATACATATGTATTACTATGTGTTAATTGTAGCACTGTTGTATTGCCGCCTTACAATACTTAAACGAAGTTTTTTATTTATTTGCTTATTTATCAATATGTATTTGGTAGTATTTTGATTTTGTTGTTGTTATATTTGTAGTTGTAGATTCGTCAAATGCAATTAACTGCACAAAATTAAATTAACGCAAGCACGATGTAACTTGTTAGTTGAGCACACAAGCACGCATGACAAGCCACAAAACATAGTACGCATTTTTACAAAACAAGCTAATAAACAGAATAAAAAAGTTTCGCGATGCTCGATGCTCCATGCATGATGATATTTGTATTATTGGAGGCGTGTTACTGGCAAAAAAAAATATTTAAAAAAAATTTACCAACATTTTGCGAACATTTTGGGTATTAATTGCTATGAATACTCGTACAATTGTGCGTAAATAACTAAATATGTGGGCATGTATTTTTATACAAATCGAATGTGATATTAGCTTAATGAATTTGGTGAAAATTTGCATAATTAATATGACTTCGAATGATCCCTAACACAGTAACTTCGACTAAATAAAGTGGGCAAAAACAAATTACCATATACAGGGTGTTCCATGTAGCATTTGCAATTTGAACTATCGATCTTTTTTGGTCAGAAATTCAATTTAATGTTACATATATTTATATATAAATACATATAATTGGCGCTTACACCCTTTTTGGGTGTTTGGTCGAACTCTTCCTCCGATTTACCATATGGAGTACGTATTGATACTGTTCCACAAGTGGAGGGACCTACAGTTTTGTGCTGCCTCGGAACGGCCGATATTTTTTTATGAGGAGTTCCTTCCTGGATGAAATACAGTCGGAGGTTTAACATTGCCTGCCGAGGAGCGACCGCCTTTAGCAAAAACTTTCTCGTACCCGGGACTCCGAATAATACTCACGCACTAAACCATTCTACAGACTACGGCGACCGCTAATAGTTTTGGTTAGACATTTAAAATACCGACTTTCGCTTGAAAAGGAAATATTAAGTTTTAATATGAAAAATCAAAAATCAGCCGAAACGGTGATGGCCATTGATCGTTGCCTTTTAACACCATTAAAAACAAAATTTTTTGGGGTGCTCAAAGACAATTCAGTAGAAGAAAATCATGAAATAGGAGTTGACATAGATGAGATAAGCGCCGAGGCCCGCAAGAGTGTACTTAAAAAATGGTTTAACCGAATCGGAAACTCTAAAGCGGAAGTCATTTGAGTGAAATTTATGCCAAGATTTACTCAAGAAAAATTCGTAGAAATGTATACATACACTTGCGCGCACATAATTAAGTCATTTTATCTCTAAACAATATTGTTCGTTAATTTTTTGTAAAAATAAAGTTCATTGTATAACAAAATCCTTATAAATCAAAGTTCCATGCTTTGTAAAAATTCGTAAAAACTTAATAAATAACAAAAAATTGCTATCCAAGTTTTGAAGTTTTTTTTTCTGGGTGTACAGTTTTATATTCCATTGAAGTTTAGTACAATAAAGTGATGGCTTAAAGTTGCTCTAAAATAGCGATTATTATTGACATTTTTTTTTTTTTTTTCAATACAGCGGCAGGCTAATCACTTACCCTGTCAGAAATCAAAGAGTGGAAAAAGGAAGAAAAAAAGGTGGCGGTTAGACCAATGATGCTTTAGGGCTCGCTCGTATGGTGGGCGGTATGTGATAAAATGACAGATTGAAGAGCACGCAAAGGATTGCAGGAATTTGTGTAACGGCACTATGAACACAACCCCAACAGCAGCAATAGAAAGACTTCTCGACTGGCATCCAATCAAATTAGTAGTAAAAAACTCAGCCCAAAAGAAATGCACTAAAACCAAGAATGACTGGACAATTCTCGCAAAGGTTTTTTGTGCACAGTAACATACAGGTCAATAACTGTGTTATTTCACAAGTAAACTTTGGCCCTAGTTTTTTAATAGAACAGAATGGCTGGCAGAGGGGTTTAGATTCCGATTACACGAATACAATTTCTTTACAGAGGGATCCGTAATGACGGAAGGAGTAGGAGCGGCTATCTTCAGCCCGCAGTTTGATCTCCAAAAGTCCTTCAACCTTCCTATTCACTGTAGCATTCGAACTGAGACTTATGCTGTAACCAAAACAGTTGAATTAGCGTTGGAATTCCCTCCCCTTGACATCGATAGTCAAGCTGCTATTAAAGCAATAATGGCTATAATGACTAGCTCGGAATGCAAACAACACTGTAGATTCAAAAGAGACGAGCTCTGCGAGAATAGACAGGCCAAAATTTACTAGCTACCAGTGTATAAGGGATAGAGGGAAATGAGAGAGTTGAAGAGCTGGCTAAGGCAAGCACCCGCTTGCCTAGGATAAGTACGTCGAACTAGGAACTAACTCTAAAACCACAGTCTATATTGGAAGACTCGACCTCCCACAGGATTACCAAAATAATGCTACGAACTTGCAACACGAAAACAATCAACTTTATTCTATTACTTCTCAGGAAGGAATGTAAAATATTGGTTGGAATACTAACGAGACATTGTCTCACTTCATATCACGCAGCTAAAATAGGATTGGTCCGGAGCGAAAAAAAGGGGTATGTTAGAACACCTCCTTTGCCACTGCTCTACTCTTAGAAGAACTCGTTAAAACTGCCTGGGATTGATATACTTTTCATCTCTGAAGGATATTGCAACAAATTTCTAAACTTTTCATTAAAACTCGCCAAGGCATGTATTACGAACTATGTTTAACACGACTCCAACCATACTTGTAACACTACGAACCCATGTAGTCTATGTGAGATATATTCTGATATGCCTAACCTAGCCTAACATAATCTGGGTAAGTGGATAGATCTCTTACAATTCACTCTGATAGTCAAGCAGCTATGAAATCTATTACCTGGAAAGTCGCAACTCAATGTAAACTGACTGTGAATAAGCATAGAACGATATATACCAGGAGCGATGTATGTATTCCTGGTCACAGGGAGATCTACGAAAACTACGACGCGGACAGGCTAGCAAGGAAAGGGAGCTCTCAGTGAGCCTCACTGAAAATGCGGTCATTCTTATTCATCAAGCAAATACCGACTTACTTTCATCGACAGTGCAAATGGATAACCCTCATATGACCCGCTTATGAGCCAACAAGAAAAATCAGCTCAAAAATTCCTAATATAACACCACCGTATCTCCTGTATCTCCTTACAACCAGGTTTGAAGTATTAACTGGATACACGGAAGAGATACAGGGCATTGGCATCCCATCAAATTACTTTAGCGAATATGAATTTAACAAACATTTTTAATATGCCTATAATACATATGTATGTATACCGCTTCCTTAAGCGCACTCCATGCTCCGCAATTCAACTTTTCCCCATTTCAGCTCTCTCTAACGTGGATCCACAAAAGTCCTTCAATCAAACTAAGTATGTCTCTCCAGAAGTAGATAAGATCCATGGAGGCGCTCTTTGTCGAAAGCAGAATCAAAAACCACATTCATTCCTTACCAAACATTTAGAGGCATCCAAGTAATCGACCTAATAGTGCTCGCCCCTCGGCAGGCAATGGGTAACTTCGAGCGCACTCCCTCCATTTCTGGAACAACATCAAGACGCACACCATAAATAGGAGGAGGAGCTCGACCAAACACATAACAGGAGTGTACGCGCCAATTATTACTTTATCGATTTAAATTTTACATTCAAAGATTTAAAAAGTACTCCCTGATAGACGAGCTAATTTGGTATCGTTTCTTCCTTAACGCCGCCTATCTGGTTCCGGAGATTACTAAATAAGAGTGTCACCTTAATTTTTTGCATCAAAAATGTTCATCACAAACCACCTACGCGTACCCAACTTAGGTATTTCTATATCGAAACACACCCGCTCACTAAATTTTAGTCATAACATTGTAATTCACTAATCTAAACAGCGTTTGCTTCTATGTACATCCTCACTGAATTTGAAAACATGCAACAAATTGTTGCAAGTTCAATGTTACTGCCGCACAAAACGCGATAGCTGCCTTGTAACACGCTTCGTTGCACTAAAATTCCACTGATTTGTAGCCGGTGGCTGGCACTCAAACATACATAAATTGTGTAATGTAAGTATTTACGTATGCGGCTACACCTCCGCCCAAATATTCGTTGGTAACTGACTTTGACGGCTTTCCGCGCCTGCACACGCGATACCTTTTAAACGCCCGTTAACCGTTTATGTATGTATGTACGCGAACAATATTTGCCGGAATTACGCGCTGAGACGTGCCGATTACTAAGCCAATTTCTAGCAAAGCGCGGCGCTACTTGCCGCGTTCAGGTGTCGAATACTTCGATGAAAGTGAAACTGAGGCCGTCTTTGAGATGGATTTTATACTCGTGGGCAAGTAGCCAGTAGCAGCAGCGCTAGTTTGATATTCATACATTGTAAGTTGTTGCTCGCTGCGCGCTTTAAATGTGGCACGCACCACACAGGCGACTGGTGCAACTAGCTACAATTCAGTTCGAATAGCTTTCCTTCATATTTGCGTGTACAAACCTACATGCGGCGATTTGCCGCTTTGCTGCTTTCGAGAAGGAAGTGTTTGGATGCCAAAGTTTTTAACATGTTTGAGAAATATTTTGTCTTGAAGCAGACGTAAGGGGTGGCTCAATTGTTCACAAAGCATACAGCCTGTGCGACGTTTTTGGTCGCTTGTGGCGTCCTGCTGCAGTGGTTAAGCAACTCATGAAAACTTTTTGAAATTGCTTTTAAATTACTGGTCATTGTTAAATAATAGTATCTCTAACGTAGATATTTGTATTGAAATCAAAATTAAATTTAGAGCCTTTGATGCTTTTAACCTCTGAAATCCGACTTTCTTAAAAAACAATTTTGCTGTGATGAGTCAGGCGCAATTATATATATTTTCATATAAGACACAGTATCAGATAGGTAGAGAGTTATTTTCATTGATTCTCATCTTTTCTATACAAAATTGTATACGATATTGTTTGTACCTTAAGAATATTAACCCTTTGGGGACGGAGCCGCTCGACGGGCGAGCGTCACTATAGACGAGAGGTATTGGAGTGCGCAGTAAAGAAAATAAATATGTACGTTAAACGTTATAAAAACTAAGGTTTTATTTAACATAGGAAACATTTTTCATAAAATCAAAAAATAATTATAAGCAAACTGCTATCACTGCTAATGTGGAAATGCCTGAGTGAATTCCTTATTGCACGGATTTCATTTCCACTTGACGAAGTAATGCCGTCATTTTTCGTCGGTTCAGATTCAAAGTAATATTCGTCAGAACTCTCACTATGTAATGAAACATCTCTAGGATAAAATATAAAATATATATAGTAAAAAGCCTGCTGGTTCCTCTGGCAGTGACACTGAGAAACTTAAACAAAGAACTGAAATTCGTTCTGACTCTACCGTCTCACATTGTAAGTTTTCATTATACGAAAGATAAGACCCCATCGCATGGCCCCTAATATCTTTGAATGAGCATGTGACTATTTTACTAATCATATGCGTATCTTATCGCCCAGAACGACAGACGTCGCGAGCCTTTCAGCTACGAACTAATTTGGGCGACTATATGCCGACACTCGTCTCCAGAGGGTTAAACGCGTTCGTATAAACAATGCGGTCATACTTCAACAACATTTTGACGAGTCGAATTCGGCATAGTATATAGGCTGGTTAAGCCTATGGAATACATCACAGAAGCTCACCAAAGTAATAAGTACTTTGCGGCGAGTACTAAATGAAAACGGCCTCCATACGAAACAAAGTGATTTCCCAGCACGACAACTCACCGTTCGCTAAAACTTGGTTAATAACACTGAAATCTGGAATGTTATCTCACTCACTGCATTTCCCAAACATTGATTCTTTCGATTTCCACCTCTTCTGAGCGATGATACATGACAAAGGAGAGCAGCGCGGTAATTCGTACGAAATGGTCAAAAAATGGTTCGATCCTTGAATCGTCTCAAAAACGACAAGTTTTTTAACTCGGAGTGTTTTGGTGCCAGAAAATGGAGAAAATTCAAAGTCAGTATTTGCAAGAATAGGTGTAAAACCATTTTTATACATATCCAATACAAAACTTCATTCGAATGTTAGCTTGCGGTGTACACTTTCGAGTGTAGTTTATATTGGGGTCACGATCACTGGGGATGTTTGATCATGTAAACTCCTTCGGCGAGCAGTTTTCAGTCGGAAGCCTTTGGCATATGGAACGCTATTAAAAAGGTTCTAACTTTGAAGGGCTGGAATTACAATCTTTCCGGACTGAGGCAGCAGCAACAACTTTATTTATACCATATAACTCCATATTACCAATTTTACATAGGTTAGGTTAGGTTAGCCTGGTTGGCAATAAACCACGCATAGACCTGTTGGCCCCAGCGATACCAGATGGAGACCGACCTCTATGAATACCGAAAGTAGACATCATGTAGGATGTCAGCGCTTTTGGTGAATCTAAGCAGCGCTGGGAGATCCGCTTTTGAGACCCTCAAACAATGGAGCTCCCAGGCATTTTAAACGCGTTTTTAATAATGTCGGACAAACGCATAGAAGGTGTTCTAAAGTTTCCTCAACATCCTCTCTGCATTTCCTGCATTTGTCCGTGTTAGCAATCCCCATCTTGTGCGCATGTGCAGCCAAAAGATTATGACCTGTTAGCATACCTATGATAGTTCTCCAGACCTTTTGTCGCTAGCTGCAGTCCCTTTGTGCCATCCCTGCTCTTCAATTGTAGTGCGAAACCTTCTTTCCCAACAAAAGTACGGAGTCATGTAGTCTGTGCACAACCTGAGCTCCACTTTCCTATTGAGCTGTGACCGAAGGTTCTGCAGGTGAATACTCCAGCAGCCACTAACCTCCTCGCGGATTTCGCTGCCAGGTTTTCCGCCATAATGTCAATAGGTGGCATGCTGAGTATATCATTTCCAGCGCCGGCGTTGGATTAGTTTTCATCTCTCCTGTTATGCACAGAACAGCGAGTTATTGAATCCTTTCTAGTGGCATTAAGTATGTCAGTTTTCTTGTCGCAGTCCACCATACTAAGGCCGATACGGCAATATCGGTCTAACTACTGAGGTGTAGCACCAATGCATCAGAGAGGGTGATAGACCCAAAGTAACGCCCAGCATTATTTTACATGCGTACAACGCGTTACTGGCCTTTTTCACCATTTCCTCAACATTGTGCTTCCATAGCAATTTACTGTCTAGTATTACTCCGAGGTACCTTGCATGATCTTTGAGAAGTAGTTCGTTGTTGCCTAGCTTCGGGCAAATTTGCATAGATAGGGTGTATATATTATATATTCCGTAGTTCCTAGGTGGAACAAAGGGCCTCAATAAATAAGTAAAAATTCGATTTATTTAACACTAGGAATTTGATTCATCGCCAAGTGTGCCCGACTTGTAGCGCTTCCACTACGGGATCCAATCTAGAGCTGCTTTTGTGATATCTCCTTGTGATTTTCGCAGTGTTAGGTCGGTCTTAGTGATGATATCAGGCCAGAAAACGCGCACAATTTTACGAAGAGTGTGATTGATAAATTCTTTCAGTGAGTGTATATCACGCAATGTTGTGCTAACTCTTGTTAGCCGTAGATAAATGATAGGGCTAAACTTCTCAATTTAACCTCTTGACTATCAAGGCACTTAGGGCTTCTGCTTTCAAAACCATGTAAAACAGATTACGAATTTAATAAACGTTTCGAGCTTTATAATAAGTTTTAAGCTGCCACTACCGCATACCTTATTTAACGGACTTATTTTTCCACGTTAAGAAAACGATACTATCCTCTCGCAATAAATAGTTGACGATGGCATAGCTCTAAATGTTAAGCCTGCGAATGAAATTTTTCTACACGATGGACATTGGACGCTCATATAGTCAGGCTATCACTAGAGCAGAGCATCTTTTGCCGTGATTCGTCAGGAGCCGAATAAAACGGTGTGGGATCTTTGCTACTGCTCCTAAGTGACAGTGTTTGAACACACCTTGTTTGGACAGCTTAGCAGACAAAAGCGTTACTAATTCATTAAATCTTCATAGATTACCAAACTGAAAAAGGATGGATTTAGGTAATTTTATGGAACTCGTTTTTTATTTTCTTAGCGCTTTGCTAAGTTCAACAAGAGCGACTCGTTACAAGAGATGGTCTTAATACATTCCAACAGGAAGGGAAAGGCTCATTGTAAGATCTTCTCCCTAAATATATTATACCAACATCTCATTTCGAATTGCAAGGCTCATTTCAAGAGTTACGCCCAAAACATTTTACACCGAAAGATCATACCCAAACTCAAATTATGTACCAACGCATAGTGTCGGGAAGCCCCTCCCAGTAAAGGTGACTCTTCCATGAATTCTAAGAGTTCTCTTTCATCAAAAGTTATTCAACCGCAGCAAATTCGTGTGCGCTTACCAACCTTGCGAGCGATCTAATACAAATAAATAAGTACATTTCATGAAGATCTGAGCGGTAAGCTCAAATAATGCAACAACTCATTCCATCAAAAAACTCTTCCCAACATGAGCTACTCATTTCAAGAGTTCTGTCCTTAATATTTAACACCAAAAGCTCATCCCGAAGTGCAAGACTCAATATAAGAGTTCTCCCTTAAACTTATTACACCAAGAAAACCTCCCGAAATCCAAATAATGTAGCAGGGCTTGCATCGAGAAGCGCTCCCCAACAAGAGCTACTCTTCCTAAGAGTGCCTTAACAAGCCTTACGAACTATCGTGCTAAAATAAATACATATCATGAATATCGCATCTAGAAGCTCAAATAAAGCAACAACACATTGCATTGAGAATCACTTCTCAATAGAGCGAGCTATTCCAAGAGTTCTTACGAGCTATCAAGCTCAAAAAAATAAATTCGTAAACGAGATCACGTAGAAACTGAGGTAACACTTTAAAACTTACTCCGCGGTTCCCACACTCTACCTAAGCTAAATAGAAGTTTTACATAGTTATCGCTGACCACGAATCTAAGTTAAGTTGAGAAAAATCGATACTCGCCGCATTTTCAATTGTCCATAATAGAAACAAATATTTAAATGTTATTCCAATCTCATTTTTGAGTTCAGCGACGTTATAAATTTAGGCCACGAGGCATCAAATAAATCTGTCAATCACTAAAAATTAGCTTTGAAAAGGTTAATTTTTTTCATCCGCTACTTTGTATTCGTCAATTTGAGTTGCTTTGTTGACTTACAAATCTTATAAAGACTTTTAGTCCAGAAACTATTTATAATAAATCATTCTGCTCTCAAACTCGGCTTGCGATAATCAAACAGCGCCACTCAAATCAGGAAGTCGTATGTACATATGTATAAGTCTTACTACCCTTGAAAGGGTTAAAAAGATGGTTCGCTTAAAAAAAAAAGTACGCACTTTTATTATTATTATTTTCACTAAGCTCTCTCTTCGTACATTAATTGAAATATTTTTAATAAAACTTTTGTGCCAATGCCTACTTTAATGCCTGTACTTTCACAAACTTACGTAGGATTATTAAAGTAATTCCTCATTAATCCTCATACAAAGTTCGCCCATTAAGATTCATTAAACACCCATCAAATTGCAAACAGTTGACGTCGATGATGCTTTCATGAAGACTGGCCCTTCTCCTCTCACTTCCTTGCTCTTATTGCTGTATAAACCTGCAACAATCGGCGTTAAATGTCTGCTCCACTTTGTAAAGGAAATGAATTTTTAATGATTGGTTTACAAGTTGCGCAATAGGTTCAATGATGAAGTGCAACGGAAGACCAGTTTCTCCGTACAATACATGTATACCCATGTATGCGTATATGTGTGCATGTATGAGTAGATACATGGATGACGGTGATCTGCCAACATGTTGAATAGCGATAGGCGTCAAGCAGCCACGGCAGCGACATACTCTATTTTTATTTTTTAGTTTTTTGCCAACGATGTATTTGCTTGTAATGCGGAATTGTTAGACGACAACAAAAACTAAACCATACCAAACTCAAATAAATTAAACTCAATAAACTAAATATTTACTCGAAACTGAAACTGAAACAAGTTCAACTGAACTCAGATGAACTACGCTGATTGTGCTTCCAAAGCGATAATGTAATACCCGCACACACAACAACAAAAGCGTGGACTTAGTGCGTTCACTATAAGCTATACTTACGTACAATTAAAAGCAAAATTAAATAAAAATAAAGTAAAAAAGACAGTACTACATGGACTGAATGCGGCACCGGTTGCAAGAGCAATGCCTTCGATGGACTCCTCTCCCATGCATTGAACGCTAATATCTCAGTTGCTGTTTACGAGTACTCCTAAAAAAATTGTAATGCAAGTACCAGAAAAATAGCAACAACAACAATATTATTTGGAGGATGAGGAAACTAATTCATTTGAATAGAGTCAAACAACTTTTTAACGAACTTGCCACTACCGCCGCCACCTCTGTTCTTCGCGCCGAACTTCGCCACTGAAGTTTAAACTATGCAGTAACTTCAACAGCGACCGCCTGCCTGTTAGCTGTGGGCGACTAGCAACTTGTAAGTAAGCGGTGCGAAAGTGGAAAAGTTTTCGCCGCCACTGCAAGCGATTGACTTTGACTACTGAAATTGCTTTCCGTACCGGCAGTATTGCTGTAATTTATATTATTTTTGTTCTTGTTGTTTGACGCCACGCCACTCCACGTCACGATGGCTAGTGTTGAATTTGTTGTGTCGAATTGATGCTTGGAAAAGAGGGCCGCTAATTTGAAATAAAGTTCCCCAAAGTGCCCGAAACGGTGCGGAAGCGCAAATGCGATTTTCATGTTGAACAGCAAAATAGCTGAAGGAAACAGACGCCTAGTTAGCGCCAACCATGGTCAAAACTCAGCAAATAATGCGCATCGTTTGTACAGTGTGTTTCCTTGGGAGCTTTTCCCCTAGGAACAAATTTTATATTAATAATAGGCAAAGTTTTTAGGCATAGTTTCTTTTTCTGGTAAGTAAGGGTTCTAATAAAAATGAAGCAGATTAAAATCCCATTTATCCCGAGAGAATCGCGAGAGGATCCCGAAGGATCCCGACTTACTCAATTCGTTCCAAATAACAGATGAAACTCCAGCTTATCCTATTGCCTCCTGATATATTGAAATTTGACCAAACAAATTTTTCCAATACAAACTAACTAAATTAACGCTTACACCTTACGCTTACGCCTTTGACTTTTGGCATTCAAGTTGACTTTTGAGTTTTGGCGTATTAGGCGAATTGCATGACAAATATTTTTGTGGTATATTTTAAACCGTTATAATGTAATTGTTATATATATATATATATATACATATGGTCCTATGGCTCCGTGAGTGAGCTAGGGGCCCCTACAAGGTTCCTCCATTTCCCTCTGTCATGCGCCAACCTCTTGATTTCGCTCCAGGTTGTGTTGGTTTCGAATACGTCAGCTTCGAGATCAGGTCAGTGCTGGTCTGTCTCTACGACTGCTGTCCTGAGGGTTCCAGTCGATTGCGGTACGGGTGATGTCGCTTTGGTCTCTTCTTAACGCATGCCCGAGCCAGCCCCATTTCCTTTTCAGAATTTCCAGACGCATTGGTGTCTGGTTACAACAATTCCACAGCCTGTGTTTGATAACGTGCCGAGCCATAAATGCTCAATATTTTTCGGAGACAACGATTGGTAAAAACCTGCAGCGTTTTTAGGTCAGAGGCTGTAAGGTTTCAGGTTTCGCAAACAAACATAAGAGCGGACTTCACGTTAAAGTTAAATATTTTTATTTTTGTGAGCCGTGTAATAAGCGAGGAGTTTCACACAGCATTTAGAGCACCGAAAGCTTGCTTCGCTTTTTTATACGGTTTTCGAAATCGTCTACTGAGTCACCATTAGCAGATATAATACTCCCCAAATAGCAAAAGGAGTCCACGTTATGCCCATCTGATATGAGTATTTTTGCCCTTTCCGCAAAAGAAACAAAAAGTACCCACCTATTGAGGAGTTAAGTCTATCTCCAATGTTAAGTGAGCGCTTCCACCTGAAAAGCAACTACAGCGATCACGAAATGACTACAAATATTTATCAACCGCTGTCGAACAATGACCAGTGCCGATTTCTTCAGGAAAGCCAACCAGGTGAATGTAACAACCGAAATACGTCAAAGGAAATTGCACTGGAGCGGTCACAGGCTGAGAAGAAGCGACCATATAGTAGCTAAACAAACACGGCGCTGAAATCCTTTTCAGCAAATCAGTTGAAGAATTGACAGACCGTGATCCACATAGCCTCTACAGATGCAGAAATAAAATCTCTTGACCTAACATGGAACAAATTGCGATTACTAGCACATAACCTATCTATGCTCCAGATAAGAACTGAACTGTTCCTCAAAAATGGTTCCCTTTACAAAGAACTGCTGAACACATCATTTATCTAAAATAGAAGAATCCCATAGTTTCCTCTGTCCATAGAACCCCTAAACTTTCAAATCGCCAATACTCGTATACATATTTTTTTCCTCCCCTCTAAAAGAATCCGTTGTCCAATCTTGTGCTTTCCCTTGCCGATTTTTCACAAGAATATGCTATAGGATCCTCTAACTCTTAGTTGGAGCATAAGGAATCAACAACTCATCTTCGCCTTCGAACACGGTTTTGTGCAAGGGCTCTAAGTTCATCCCAAGTCTTATTGAAAGACCTCATTTCAACCTCAGTTGAACGGCGCCGGTTGGTTCGTGGTCTGCCTACATTTCGTCTTGTTTGATGGAAGGGCTTCCATCAAAGCGCCTATTTGGAGATGTGGACCATACTCTTCCTCAAGATGTAGCCGAGCCATTGCCATTTCCTTTTGCGAATTTCAGTCATCACATCGGATTGATTAGCCTTCCTCAGTAATTATTTGTTAGATAAAGTTCGAGACCAGAAAATTCGCATTATGCGTACAGAATCCAGAATCCTCTCTAACAGAAATCAATTATTATAATTTTTTTTTGTGCTACATTTGTATTGCATACTGACGTCCCTCATGTGCTGCCGTGGTTATCAAATGCCGACTAAAATAAATTCACTTTTCCTTGACATTTCTGTTCCTACACTCACTGTTTCCTCACTCACATATAATTCCAAGCCCCTTAAAAAACACCCTTCATATCCACGTTCGATGTTGCAAGCAATTAAGAATATTCGATAATAACTTTGTTCTCCTATGGCGCACGCCAACTACATCAGAAGCATTGTAATATTGTAATTGTAATTGTTTTTGTTTGAATAGTTTAAATGGCACCTAATTTGCGGGCGTTTCGATGTCGTCCAATGTAGTTCAATTCACTGCGAAAACCGCAAACATGTACTCTGTTTCAATACATACATATGCGCATGCTTGTACATATATAGATACGTAGTAGTTGTGTGTTGGTATGCACAATCTATTTGCGAGGTTTAATGGCAAGACATCGATTGGGTTTGTTGCCTTAGCCATATGTGTCACCATGTCAGGAGAAGTTATTTAAATCACTTTACACTATTCAAATATTTATTGCAGTTAATTTTCAACTAGTCAAAGGGACAAAACTTTAACGGTTAAGGCAATTCAAAAATAATTGCACTAATTATTTCCTAAGAATAGCAATGACAGCTCTCACGTCGGCACATTCCCATCCAGTGGTTAAGCTTTTCACAATACGCCTGACAGCGTGGGTAGTGCGGGTGATAGCGCGACAGTTCTCTGCAAAGGCCGCGATCCATGGCGATAGCACGCGATTTGACCGAAGCAATACCCAACGGCTGGGATACGTCATCGTCCACTGATCCATCGTCATCCTCATCTTGGCTTCTAGAGAAGCGAGTGATAGCTGAAGTGCATGCACATAACGCCAGCAGCACCAAAATAACTTTTAAAAATTTCATATTTTACGTTTTTAGGTAGTCAATTATGACGAGCGGCCAACGAGCAAGCGTCTTATTCAGATTTGCAATTTGTACTGAGCTTCTAACGATTCGTCTATTACTCGTTACAAAAATATCAATATAATTGATACACGTACGCTAGCCGACAATTGAAAGTGGTTTATGATTTTTTTTACTAAATCATCAAAAGGAGGGTAAATAGTTTCATTTGAACTTCACTTAATTTAAACAGACTGCCAATTTGGGCATTCTTTATAGCAACTTTTTTTATATTCTTATTTCGAAGCTAATACCTCAAGCGATTTGATATTGAAAATACGATTGAGAATACGTGGCAATTGAATTTCGTCAATTTGTTAATAAAAAGCAAGCAATTCAGTTAGGAGCAAATTTTATTATCGACTTTCACCATAGTGTCCACCTAATTCCAGTAACGATAACTGCTATGACTATTTTCTCTAAAAGTTGCGCAATGCAAATTAATTTGTAGAAGAGCCCTGATTTCCACAGTACTGAGATCTTAGAATTCTTAAAATGTTAAATCTATTGGAATGAACAGGGCAATGGCACAAAAGGTGCGGGTTAGTCTGTTCCTCATTTAGACAACTTCTGCAAAAGTCATGTGCTTGCATACCCATTCTCTGGGCGTCCTTGCCGATTAGTCAATGCCTCGTTATAACTGAAAGCAGTGTGCTACGACTGTGTTTATTTTGGCTTAGCAAGGCTTCCGTGTTGTTGACAGTTATAGTTTCGAGGTTATAAGAAATTTCGTTTATTTAGGAACCAGCATTAAAAAAAAAATAAATAATTGGCGCATACACTTCTGTTAGGTGTTTGGCCGAGCTCCTCCTCCTATTTGTGGTGTGCGTCTTGATGTTGTTCCACAAATGGAGGCACCTACAGTTTCAAGCCGACTCCGAACGGCAGATATTTTTATGAGGAGCTTTTTCATGGCAGAAATACACTCGGAGGTTTGCCGTTGCCTGCCGAGGGGCGACCGCTATTAGAAAAATGTTTTTATTAATTTTGATTTCACCGAGATTCGAACCAACGACCTCTCTGTGAATTCCGAATGGTAATCACGCACCAACCCATTCGGCTACGGCGGCCGCCAGGAACCAGCATTAACACCGATAAAAATATCAGCCTTGAAATCCAAAGTAGAATCTCTCTTGCCAACAAGTGCTACTTTGAACTAAGTAGGCAATTAAGTAGTAAAGTCCGCTCTCAACGAAGAAAGCTAACACTCTACAAGGCTCTCATCATGCCCGTCCTAACGTATGGCGCAGAAGCTTGGACGATGACAACATCCGATTAAGCGTCCTTCTTCCGCAGAAGATTTTTAGACCTTTGCGCATTGGTGACGGCGAGTATCGTATGGATGGAATAATGAGCTATATGAGCTTTACAACGACATAGACATACCGCAGCGTATAAATATCCAGCGGTTTCGCTGGCTGGATCATGTCATCTGAATGGATGCAAACGCTCCGGCTCTAAAAGTATTCGATGCCGTACCAGCTGGTGATAGCAGAGGAAGAGGAAACCTCCTCTACGTTGGAAAGAACATTGGAGAACGACTGGCGCACTTTGTTAAACTCGGCCAAAACCGCGTAAGCGGTTGCCGCGCCAATCAAAAAGAAGAAGAAGAAGAAGGGATTTTGTGCGGTTAGCATTGAGAGTCGGCCACAATTGTCGGGCGATTCTGCATGTACATAGTTTCATTACGCCATCTTTCATTCACTGCTCTAACAATTTCCTCAACGATAAGTATGCCTGTTTTTCTTGGAATCTAATTTTTTTGTCTTAAAATAGAAGACGATGTATGACAGAAAATTTAATAATTGTTAAAAAAAGGTCACTTTTTTAAGTGGGAAAAGAAAAGAAAAGTGATATATTTTACTTTGTGGTGTGTACTATTTTCTGTGGAGTTTCACATTTTCTGGAGCTTTCTGTGGTTCCACTAACCAATCGTCTATAAAAAGTTCATACTTTCATGACACATCGTTTGTAGCAAGTTCAACTATCACATATGTAAAGCCAGGTACATGCATACATACATATGTAGGGAATATCAGAAGAGAGTAGGAGATAACAGGTCTGTAGAGCATTTGTAACAATTGCAACCAACAAACTATCAAGTTTTGATGTTCTGTATCCAAAAAACTTGCAAAGCAGGGGAAAGGGAGAGAGCAAAATGGCATTTCATTTTGAAAGAAAGTTTCAAGTTTTTACAAGTAAATATATATTTAGATACAATTTATAAAGTTTATTTGAAGTCATATATTAAAAAGAAATTGGCCAATGATTTAGAGGTATGTACTTCTTTACCACAGCCTCCAGCCATCACTGCAGCAGTTTCCGAAAAACAAATCGAAAGCATTGAAGGTATCTTTTCGGTTTTACGCTTGTACTTTTTGATTGTTATATTACAATAACTAATTTGGCAATATATATACAAGTATATGTACATACATACATACTATGTATATGTGTACATAGAAGGAAGCAAGGAAAATATGAAAAAAACTGTGGTACTCACATCAATAAAATTGCCCATGAAATGTTTTTCATCTGACAGCGACGATGAAATGGAATACGTTATTATTGACAAAATAAAATCATGGGATACATATTAAGCTCGTTATTTCCCATTTCATTTGCATTAATTTTTTTATTTGCTAAAAAAAATGTTAATTTTTGTGATTTTTTCCGCCAAAAATTTTATTTAATCAGCCGTTCGTAAAACTTGCAAATTGTTTCTGGTTTTGCGTTCATGTACTTTTTTGATATTTTTCTTTTTGGAGCGTATTCTCGAAAATTAACTTACTGCATAATGTTTTAGGAGGATGGTTCCATGTGTAGAAGTCCACGCAAGTGGGGAAAGTTACTGATCGCCATTCACTTGGGAGTGGCCAGGACGATTCTTCTACATATGGTTCAAGCAGCTCACAACGTCCGGGATTAGCCCACGTATCCTCTGGTTAGCTTTCGAACACCCGTTCGGGAGTGAGCTAAAGTGAGAAGGCGAAGCATCCCAGCATAGCTGGTTGTGCGCTGGGTTTGGGACCCGCCACTTAAAAATCCCCCCCAATGAAAACAGCAACAAAGCCTCGGATGAGAACTTCCAACACTGATGACGACCCCTGCAAACGAAATAAGGAATACGATTTGAGGGCATGCACCTGGAATGTCCGGTCCCTTAATGGGGAAGGTGCCTCTGCCCGGCTGGTTGATGTCCTCGTAAGAGCAAAGGCTGACATCACTGCCATCCAAGAGATGCGATGGACGGGGCAAGGCAAGAAAACCATAGGACCTTGCGACGTCTACTACAGCTGCCATGTAAAGGAGCGCAAATTCGGTGTCGGATTTGTTGTGGGAGAGAGACTTCGTCGCCAAGTACTGTCGTTCACTCCGGTGGACGAGCGTCTCGCAATAATCCGCATCAAAGCACGTTTTTTTAACATATCGCTAATTTGCGCCCACGCCCCGACGGAAGAGAAGGACGATGCGACCAAAGATTCCTTCTATGAGCGCTTGGAGCGTTCGTATGAGCACTGCCCCCGCCACGACATAAAAATCGTGATTGGCGACTTCAACGCCAGGGTGGGCAAGGAAGGAATTTTTGGTCCCACAGCCGGAAAATTCAGCCTGCACAACGAAACATCCGGTAACGGACAGAGGCTGATCGACTTCGCCGGGGCCCGAAACATGGTAGTCTGCAGCACCAGATTCCAGCATAAAAAGATTCACCAAGCCACCTGGCTGTCTCCTGATCGAAAAACGCGAAACCAGATCGATCATGTTGTGATAGATGGAAGACACGCTTCTAGTGTATTAGATGTACGTACGATCCGAGGACCCAACATTGACTCGGATCATTACCTTGTTGCAGCCAAACTGCGCACACGCCTCTGTGCAGCAAAAAACGTACATCTACCTACGCAAAGAATGTTCGACATCGAAAAGCTGCAATCACAACAGACAGCCAGAAGATTCGCCACTCGACTCTCACTCCTGCTCTCAGAGAGCACTTCCCAACAAACCGGCATGCACGAGCAATGGAGCAACATTTCTCGTTCCCTACGTACCGCCGCCGAAGAAGAAATCGGATTCCGGCGAGCCCGAAAAAACAATTGGTACGACGAGGAATGTCATGCTGCCGCAGAAAGAAAGGATGCCGCCTATAGAGCTACGCTGCGATCGGGCGCAACGCGAGCCATGTGGGATCGCTACAGAGAGCTGAAAAAGGAAGAGAGACGTATTATCCGACAGAAGAAACGAGAGGCCGAAATACGTGAGTGCGAAGAGCTTGAGATGCTGGCCAACAGGAACAACGCCCGAAAATTCTACCAGAAAATTCGGCGGCTTACAGAAGGTTTTAAGACCGGGGCGTTTTCCTGTAAGAACAAAGACGGCGATCTGGTGACTGACGTACAGAGCAATCTTAAATTATGGAGGGAACACTTCTCGAACCTGTTAAACAGTGACAGCTGCGCATGTCGTAGAGAATGTGAAGATCCCGATACCCCAATCGATGACGACGGAATTGTAGTTCCGTTACCCGACCATGACGAGGTGAGAATAGCAATATCACGGCTAAAGAACAACAAAGCCGCGGGCGCCGACGGACTGCCGGCTGAGCTATTCAAACATGGCGGCGAGGAGCTGGTAAGGTGCATGCATCAGCTCCTATGCAAAATATGGTCGGATGAAAGCATGCCTGCCGATTGGAATTTAAGTGTGCTCTGCCCAATCCATAAGAAGGGCGATCCTGCAATTTGTGCCAATTACCGCGGGATAAGTCTTCTAAATATCGCCTATAAGGTTCTAGCGAGCGTATTGTGTGAAAGGCTGAAGCCCACCGTCAACCAACTGATTGGACCTTATCAGTGTGGCTTCAGACCTGGAAAGTCTACCATCGACCAAATATTCTCAATACGCCAAATCTTGGAAAAGACCCATGAAAGGAGAATCGACACACACCACCTTTTCGTCGACTTCAAAGCTGCATTCGACAGTACGGAAAGGAGTTACCTGTATGCCGCGATGTCTGAATTTGGTATCCCCGCAAAACTAATACGGCTATGTAAGATGACGTTGCTCAACACCAGCAGCGCCATCAGAATTGGGAAGGACCTCTCCGAGCCGTTTGATACCAAACGAGGTTTCAGACAGGGTGACTCGCTGTCGTGTGACTTCTTTAACCTGATGTTGGAGAGCATCGTACGAGCCGCAGAACTTAATCGCTCAGGCACAATTTTTTATAAGAGCGTACAATTGTTGGCGTATGCCGATGATATTGACATCATCGGCCTTAACAACCGCGCTGTTAGTTCTGCCTTCTCCAAACTGGATAAAGAGGCAAAGCGAATGGGTTTGGTGGTGAACGAGGACAAAACGAAGTACCTCCTGTCTTCAAACAAACAGTCGGCGCACTCGCGTATCGGCTCCCACGTCCCTGTAGACAGTTATAATTTCGAGGTTGTAAAAGACTTCGTTTATTTAGGAACCAGCATTAACACCCATAACAATGTCAGCCTTGAAATCCAACGTAGAATCTCTCTTGCCAACAAGTGCTACTTCGGACTAAGTAGGCAACTGAGCAGTAAAGTCCTCTCTCGACGAACAAAACTAACACTCTACAAGACTCTCATCATGCCCGTCCTGACGTATGGCGCAGAAGCTTGGACGATGACAACATCCGATGAAGCGACGCTTGGAGTGTTCGAGAGAAAGATTCTGCGTAAGATTTTTGGACCTTTGCACGTTGGCAACGGCGAATATCGCAGACGATGGAACGATGAGCTGTATGAGCTTTACGACGACATAGACATAGCGCAGCGAATAAAGATCCAGCGGCTACGTTGGCTGGGTCATGTCGTCCGAATGGATACAAGCGCTCCGGCTTTGAAAGTATTCGATGCGGTACCAGCTGGTGGTAGTAGAGGAAGAGGAAGGCCTCCTCTGCGCTGGAAAGATCAGGTGGAGAAGGACTTGGCTTCACTTGGTGTGTCCAATTGGCGCCGGTTAGCACGAGAAAGAAACGACTGGCGCGCTTTGTTAAACTCGGCCAAAATCGCGTAAGCGGTTATCGCGCCAATTAAGAAGAAGAAGAAGAAGCATAATGTTTACATGAACAGATCTAACTCAACATCTCAGCACACCGCGGATAACATTTATATATATATATGGGGCATTCTTCGCCAACCGGACACCCCCATCTGCCCAGAACAGTTTTTATAAAAAAAATTTTTCCCTATGCCGAAATAAAAGCTTATGTCATGTACTTTAATTTGTCATGCGGCACTTTTTAAATACTAATATAAAAAGCCATTCCTTCCAAATCTCAAACAAAAAGGAAGTGATTATTAAAAGATTTTCCAATTCTCCAGAAGAAAAAAAGTTTTACTGTGAAAAAAATCCTGTATTATGAAAAAAAAATTCCAATTTCAGCAATTTCCTTCAACATTTATATTCAGCAGCGAACCCAGAAACCCCCGAGCATCATGTTTGAGGAGAATTCACAGTAAAACTTTTTTTTCTTCTGGAGAATTGGAAAATCTTTTAATAATCACTTCCTTTTTGTTTGAGATTTGGAAGGAATGGCTTTTTAGTATTTAAAAAGTGCCACATGACAAATTAAAGTACATGACATAAGCTTTTCTTTCGGCATAGGGAAAAATTTTTTTTATAAAAACTGTTCTGGGCAGATGGGGGTGTCCGGTTGGCGAAGAATGCCCCATATATATATAAAATTGGCGCGTACACCCACAAATGGATAACATTTAAGTTTGTATTTTAGTACTTTTGTCTACATTGATTATGTTAATTTCTGTCAACTGTTACAGTCCCTATTTTTTTCTTTATAATTATAATGTTAGTGTTAAATATATAATAATACTATACTACAGACAGCCTTCCAACCACTTCAAGGGTAGTTGAGTCCTGTAAATCCAAGCTGAACTATGTCGATGGGGATGTCGGGACACATGGGTATCGCATGTAACGAGACGTGTGACTCTTTAGCTAGGATGGGTTCTGAGGCCAACAACTTTCGCCCGGAGCTCGTTCTGCCACTCTCTTCTGCAGCCTTTAAAGTCACGGTTAGCAAAAGGGCTACTTCAATCGACAATCAAGGTTAGCAGCTTAACAAAACTGATGTTACCTGTCATGTCCAACTGATTTTCGCAGGTCCTCCTGCCATTAAGCAGAAGGGTCTGTCGGCAGCTGGTTGAACTGATGACGGGCCACTTTCTATGGGCGAAGCACATGGAAAAGATAAGCACCTCAGACTGTGCACTCTACACAGCATTTGCAGAGGAGGATGAGACGGCAGACTACTTTCTGTGCGCTTGTCCGGCCTTCTCTCGAATCAGGTTTGAGGTCTTTGGCACTGATGTGTTGAGAAGCAACCACCTTGACTCCTTGGCTCCACAAAATCTACTCAGATTTCTTGGAAGGCGCGTACACCCTTTCTAGGTATTTGGCCGAGCTCCTCCTCCTATTTGTGGTGTGCGTCTTGATGTTGTTCCACATATGGAGGGACCTACAGTTTTAAGCCGGCTCCGAACGGCAGATATTTTTTATGAGGAGCTTTTTCATGGCAGAAATACACTCGGAGGTTTGCCATTGCCCTCCGAGGGGCGACCGCTATTACAAAAATGTTTTTCTTGATTTTGTGTGTTCTCGGTGAATTCCGAATTGTAGTCACGCACCAACCCATTCGGCTACGGCGGTCGGGTAGATTTACAGAAAATTAAAAATGGAACAGTACAGTGCAGTACAATGGACTTAATATTGTCTGAGTACTCTACTATACTTGTTAGTTTGTCCCGACAAAAAAAAACACAAAAAACAAAAAAACAAAAAAATATGAGTTCAAACATTTTTGGTCAAAATTTAAAATCAAAGCTCAAAAAATTAAACATTTTTCTATTTGAAAGTGCTGTATTTGGGCACGAGAGCTTTTCTTAATGATTTTTTAATTATCAATTTTTTATACAACAAAAATTTTTTGTTCCTGCCCAATTTACTTCGAAGTTAATCCGTTCCCAACAGAGAATTGGTCACTAATTGTCTGTCCGGCAGGACGCATTCATGCGGATATCGAAGAACCAATGCATGTTACAAGTTATGGCTTTAATGAACCGATAGTAAGATGTATCCAATCCACCTGATTTTTATACTAATTTTATTGAACCTAAAATTTTTAGAATTTTTAATTAATCATTCATCCTCAGTCTGTAAGGGTTTAACTGTTTAATAGACTATAAAACTGAATGAATTAAATAAAAAAGCGCAATTTGCAATTGCTGCAGTCGCAATTTGGAGACCCTCGCTTTCAGGGGCGTTTCTTTTTCTGGCTCGGGAGTTCTTACTCAAACTCCCAGGACTCATGGAATATCCACTTCATCCCGTTGCTTGTAATGTGAGTCACTAAACTTTCCGACACCTCTTAATATGCTTGTTTCGAAAAACACGTATAAATCTCAAACTAAAAGTGCTACCGGACTCGACCGAAATTAATAAAAACTTCTCCTCTTTCCACATATAGATCGGAGACGCTCGAGGCATCTTCAGAGGTTAACAAAATTCCAGCTATCGAATTTTGTGGGCGCCCTTACAGAACACTGTCCTTCAAGTCCTTTAAGCGTCAGCTGTATAGAGTACTGTACCACCACCTTCCTTTATAGCTGCTCTGCTCTCGTGTGGCTAAGATTTAAGCATCTTGGCTCTCATTTCTTTGCTGTTTTTAAACAGTGAATTAGTTAACCACGTTGGCAAATGTTTGTTCATTGCACACTTTCAACTGTCGCGTAGTGTACTTATTGCCCGATTATTGCACCAAGGTCGCATATAATCAGAAACAAAAATTACTCTAAAGCATTATTCTTATTAGACATATTTATTGAATACAGCAACAAACGGAGGCGAGACGAGTTGTTGCTGCCCTCGATTACTCTACATGACAAATTGATAAGGATAAAAGTAAATATTTAGTTTGTTCAAGTAAAGTATAAATACAATTCAAGGTAGGTGTGTAGGGCAAGCGAGGGCTGGTTAGTTTTTTCAATCACACCTTTTGTCATTGACAGCTTTTTCACGCTAAACAAAGATTGGCATCATACCAGCGATACGAAATGGATCGCTTATTCCTTGAACAACATTTTCAAATATGGAAAACTCACTTCCAAAGCGGGTATACAAACTATTCGAATTTAGTAAGTTATTGCACTCGAACTACTACATCAACCCCGCCTTTTCTACATAAATTTGCGAATGACAATTTAGCCTCTTCTCGTATTCGTCCAGCCCGTGCATTCGTTATATGGGGGAAGGTATAAGGAATATAAAATGCTTCTCTACAAAAATAATCAAAATTAAAAAAAAAAAAATAGTCAAAATTCGTCAAAATGTCATCGGGTGTAGATCATTACTCTCCATTTATTTTTCATCAAAACTCCCATTTTTTATTTTCTTATTACGAGTATTATATTATTATTATTATTTTTTTTTTTTGATGATTGATTGACGATTGATTTTTTTGATTAATTACTCTGATAATTCTGCTGCAGCATAAATAATTAATGATCTCCAATTATCAACTTATTGAATGGTTCAAATGGAAAGCCAACATCTGGAAATCACATTGGGATGTAAAGTAAGTAATTATGTATTTATGTACATTTACATATAAATAAATGCTTAAATACATACATACATATGTATACACATGACTATTAGGCGACAGACATTTCCTAGTGGAATGGGTTGGTGCGTGACTGCAATTCGAGAGTACGTAGGCTCCAATCTCCGTGTATGAACAGCAAATAGTAGAAAAAGTTCTTTTTAATAGCGGTCGCCCCTCGGTAAACAATGGCAAACCTCCAAATGAAATTCTGTCATGAAAAAGCTCCTCATAAGAACCATTTGTCGTTCGGAGTTGACTTAAAACTGTAGATCCCTCCATTTGTGGTATAAAATTTATTTATTTAACACCACAAACTGTCAAGGGTGTTTTCAAATAAACCAACAAATTTTCGGTATTATTATTTTATGCCTAAAAACTACACTTTTAATTATTTGTAATTTCAGTAATTTTTTACATTTTTTTTCCTTGTTCATCCTCTCGGGAGCATAGGGCCTCGACAAGACTTGTCTTGCGTTGGTTTCGTTAATCTATTTGATTTCTGACAAGGTAGGTCATTAGCCTGCCGCTCTACCCCTCTACATATGTGCGTGTAAATATTTTTACTTTTTTACTTCTCACTTATACAAGGCATTCCTGTTAAATAACGACACTGATTCTGCTATAGAAGCGCGCAAAATAACCTTAAGCAAAGTGAAAATCACTTTTTAGTTGCATATTCATAGCCAATATCGAAAAAATTGGTAATCTGGTTCCATCTGGCACTTCCACTATCTACCGGTAGGTTACGATGATTGCCGCTCTCAATGAGAGTATAAAGCGGCCCACTTATAACTGGAAACCCATTACAGTAACCCCTTCTTGGACTAGAGTCTCTCCATCATTCTCTAATAAACAATAAATATTGCGGATGGTTGCGGATTCAAGTCTGCCAGACATCTAAATAAGTAAGAATTTAAGCAGCGAAGTCGCGTTCTGATAAGTAGCAGGGGAAGTATTCTTCCCTTCCTTCTCATTCCTGCAGTTGCGTCAGAAATAATTAGAGCGAGACTCCATACGCTTCCCAGGTATTCCATTAGGCAGTGATAATACCAATTACTATATTAATGAAAGGTAGGTGGGCAGATTTGACTGATTTAACATCAATTCTCTTCCCAGTTAGCTCATCCATGAAGTATATTGCAGGAATATAATATATCTGTTACCAGGGACCCAGTCTACATTCAATTGCTACTTTGAAGTAAATATAGAGATTTTACGGCTGCCTCACTGTCAAACGAAATAATGATCCCTTTATAAGATCTCTGTGAAAAAATGATTTTCAAATCAAAATTACGAATCAGTGTTCCAGAAAAGTTTCTAAGTGTCCCAACCTGAATTCGGAATTCGCCATATATTATATATCCATGAAGAGAAGATTCAGCTTCGAGAGTCTTGATGGGTATAGATGGTACTGCTCTTATGATAAGCATGGGTGCTGCTCTTTGCAGTTTGCCCTTGAATAACATTGTTTTTTAACAATTCACCCCTAGCTGGGAAATGCTTTCCAGATGCCGTTAGTGCATAAAAACTCAATGTAAGGATTAGAAAAAATAACCCAAATTGTAAAATGTCCTAGGTAAAGCCGCATTGTTTTTCAAATGTGAAAGTCCCATCGAAATCGATTTATCTGTTGCGGAAAATTAAGTTTTCATAAATAGTCTTAGTAGATTTCTACATCATCTATGTACAACTATTTTTAATAATATCTTCAATCTACACTTATGACAGTCCTACAGTTTTATTATGGCATAGGAGATATTAAATAGTCAGAGCCGAAGGGTGAACCTGCAATATACGCCAATTAAAGAAGGGTCAATCTTCTTAATATTGCACATACGGTTCTATCAAGCGTAGTGAGTGAATGACGAATTCCCACCATCTATGGACTGATTAGACCTTATCAATTTGGTTTTAGACCTGGTAAATCAACCATCAACCAGGTATTCACAGTCAACCAAAACTTGGAAAAGATCCGTGGGAAGAGACTCGAAGCACACCACCTCTTTGTCGATTTCAATGCCGCGTAAAGAGTATCCAGTTACTAATGTACGCCAATCTTATCGACACCATCGACCTTAACAATAGCTCTGTTAGCTCTGTTTAATCCAATCTAGTTAAGGTAACGAAACGTGTAGGTCTAGGGGTAAAGGCATTTCCAAGACAAAACGAAATAGATTCTGCCATCACACAAAAAGTCAAGGCTTTCCCGCCTTAACAACCTCGTCACCGTTGACAGTTATAAATGTGATAAAGTAGAGGACTTCGTCTACTTAAAAACAAGCATCAATACGATTTATAACAACTTCAGTATTGAAATCCAATGGCATTGAACTCCTCTTGCCAACAAGTGCCACTTTAGACTGAGCAGGCAATTGAGTAGTAAAATCCCCTCTTAGCGTACTAAAAAAATGCTCTATATAAATAGTATGTCCGTCATCATATTCGTCCTAGTATACCATACGACGGCCCTTGGAAAGGTCGAGAGAATTATTCTGAAGAGGATTTATGATCCTTTGCAACTTAACGATGGCGCTGAATGGATGAGCTCTATAAGCTGTACGCAGACATGGGCATAGTGCAGAAGATTAAGATTCTGCGGCTCCACTGGTTAGATCATATCGTACGAATAGGCACAGACACTCTGGCTCTGACAGTATTGGAAACGATGACTGAGGGTGTTAGCAATGGGAGAGAAGAGCCTCCACTGCGAAGGATGAACCAAGTGGAGAAGGACCTGGCGTTGATTAGCACGTGAAATAATCGACTGGTGCGATTTGTTGAACTATATCGTTTAAGGGGGTATATGGGTTTCGTTGGTTCAAAAAAAAGATTTCTTTTTTTTTGCTTATTAATTTGTACAACATCTCAGAAATATTATCCTAAATTTTCAAGTCGATCCGAGCAATAAATTCAGAGATACAGCCTTTGGAATGTGTGCGCTCCAAGCCACTTTTATTGTTACTCAAAACTTTAAACGCGTTTTTCTCGGAACCGTATTTTCAAAGTCGGTTGTCAAATGTTCTCGAAAACTACTCTACCGATCTTGATGAAATTTTACACAGGTGTTCGAAATACAATTTACTCGTGCTTGAACGAAGGATTTTGTTTTTTTTTTTTCAATTACAACTATTTAAGAAAAACAAAATGTCAAGCAAATTTGAACGAAATTTCCATTTTTTTGGAAAAATGTCTGTTAAAATTCCAATTTTTACTTTTTTTCTTTCCTTCGTTCAAGCACGAGTTTATGGTCCAAACTAAAACACTTATTTTTTTCATTTTTGATGAGCCTGTCAGGAGTTATGCTGACAACGCGGACGCACCTTTTTTTCGAGGGGTCCCCGGAAATGACGTCACAATGGAAGAGTTTTAAGTTTTTTTTTTGAAAATTTCAGAAATTATTTTCTAAATATGTATCTATAAGACATAGAAAAAAAAAATATTGAAAATAGGCCTTTTTTTACCCGACGAAACCCATGTAACCCCTTAAGCGGTTAATATACCAATAAAAGAGAGAAGATAATAGGATTTTCTATTATTTAAAAATATGGAAAAAATGGAGCCGCAATATCACAATGGCTTCTTTATCCAATGTGTACAATATTCACTGCTGAAGCCTTGGCAATCGAACTAGCCGTTGAGTATGCAAAGAAAAACAATGGGAAATATATGATTTGTTCTGACAGCAAATCATGCATCACAGCAATCAAATCACCGTCTAATTTGAACAAAATTATTTCATCGATTAGAAATTCAGTTGTGGCAGCACCAAACAAAATCAAACTAATGTGGATACCCGGTCATGCTGGAATCTCAGGAAATGAAGCAGCTGATACGGCTGCTAAAAATGTCAACAAATCTCCTACACTTATGCTTAAAGTTATAAGCAAAACGGACTTGTTTAACGCCATAAATAAAGAAAACCGTAATGTCGATTTAGCAGACTGGACAACGCAAGGACATCACTATTACAGACTAAATCCGAACAGACTAACGCCATCCTATCCGGTGAGTCTGACCCTAATTTTTTGAAGCCGTATACTCGTCTAAGACTGGGTCATACAATTTTTACCCACTCACACCTTCTAACCAGAAAAAGTCAGTCCTGCTGCCCTTTGTGCGGCGGTCCAAACACAGTGGAGCACTTGATTAACCAAAGTCCAGTAACGAAGGAATACGAAACCGCTGACAACATTAACCTAAGTAGAGCATTATCTACACCTAGCTATGACAATATCGTGACAATATACAATTTCTTAAGGAACCAGGATATCTTAAATTTAATTTAGCGCAGATTAAAGTATTATTTTATTTTATTCTTCTATAACAATAACCGCTTAATTTTAATCAGTATAATTTTTTGCATTTCACTTCATCCCACTGTATTTACGGGACTTAAATAAATTAACAATTTTTCTATTAAAAAGACGACTGAAAGCCTCGTAGCTTGTGTCGCTTTTCTTATTTTACACTGTAATTTATTATTGCATAATTTGTTATAAATAAATAAATAAATAAATAAAAATAATAATAATATTTTAAAAGCGTCCGTTTTGTATATTCTCAGCAATTCTCTTTCCTAAACTGTCACGGTAAGCAATTTGAGGGCATTCATTGCTACTCCAGCTATGTACATACATATATATTCGCTAGTGAACCTATTGTGACACCTTTTTCATGCGTTTACATGCCTGGGAAATTTTGTACAATGATACCCACACAATCAGCAAATTTCTACAATTCCACTTTCAGAATTAACTTCAAACAATTATAGAACTTATAAAAAATTACTTTTAAGAAGTAATTTTTCGAATCATTTTTCGCTTGAATGTTTGTCACCAATCCAAGGACAGATACATACATATATACAGGGAACTGCCAGTGTTGCAACAAATTGCCAAAGTAATTTACAGCCATGAAAATTTCCATACTATAGACATGGGTTTATATGGATATCTCACTTACATATACACTAACATTTTCATGCAGCCATATATAAAGAGCTGGGCTATGCCTACCGTTATCAGTTGAAATCTGCGCGTAGACTTTTAAAATTTCTTGTGATGTCAACGTTAAGAGTAAATAGCTGGGATGCTTTCAAGTATCATTGGCGTGTTTGGGACTTAAGCGGCTTCCGTGGACCGAAGAGGCAATCGCCTTGGTATATTCCCCACCTGCTGTATGCAATTATTGTAACAATACTTTTCCCGATTTTTTATCCCATCTCCTTTGCCGTGGAGAGTATACTTGCAGATAATCTAAACGACTTCTGTGAAGTTGTCTACGTGGCCATGTCCGACGTAACACTCAGTGTGAAGTTTCTCACCTTATTCCTCGTACGTAAGCAATTGTTGGAATTAGCAGCTATACTGAAGCGCTTGGACAACAGTGCCAAGACCAAAGAAGAAATCACTGTTCTACAGGAAGGCATTGATGCATCTAAAAAATGTTTCCTCATAGTTTTGCGACTATTTTATTCTGCTTTTGTCACCAGTCATTTGGTGGTGATTTTCTCTGCCGAAAGACGTCTAATGTATCCTGCTTGGTTTCCGCTTGACTACAAAGCGTCATGGACTAATTTTTGTATTGTATATGGCTATCAAATGATTGGCTTTTTAGTGCAGTGTACGCAAGCTTGCTCAGTGGACACATACCCGCTGGCATATATCCGTGTCCTTACCGCACACATGCGCGCGCTCTCTATACGCATTCAACGAATCGGATTCAATACTAATAGCAGTGATTCTCCAGAGAATATGCATCTGACAAAGGATGAAATGGAACGCAATTACGCTGAGCTCGTCTCTTGCATTAAGGATCACAAAACGATTATCGAGTACTCCATTTTCCCATACAAATATAGCGCACAATGAATTTTCTTTACGTTTTATATTTTATATTCACTTTTTAGGTTATTTTCAACTATACAAAAGACCATCTCAGGCACATCTCTGATTCAATTCGTTGGCACTGGCGCCTCACAATGCAGCATAGGCGTTTATATGCTCTACGTTGGCTTCAATCCCTCGATTATGTTGAATATGACTATCTTCTTCGTAGCTGTGACATTAGAAACACTAATCCTCTGCTATTGTGGTGATCTCTTTTGTCAGGAATGCGTGGAACTATCAAAAGCCATCTACAATTGCAATTGGACAGTTCAAAGCAGCGAATTTAAGAAGGCATTGCGTATTTTTCTCTTTCATTCGCAAAGGGAGAGTGTTTTGAAGGCCGGCAACTTGGTACCTGTAAATTTACAAACTTTTTTAATGGTGAGTTAGTTACATATATATGTGTGTACTTGGTTGTTCAATAAGTTTTGTGATTCGATAAGACAAACAGAATTTTATGAATTGAAATACACTTTATTAATCAGCATAGTCTCCCAGAACTTCAGTACACTTATTCTAACGAGATTCCAATTTATGAATTCCACCCCTGAATTAAGAATCTGGAAGGGCTGCAAAATATGCTTTCTCAGCTGTTATGGCCTCATCATGGATGTCAAACGCATTCCACGCATAAATTTTTTCAAGCCTGAAAACAGATAGAAGTCGCTGGGTGCCAAATTGGGGTGATGACGGTGGATGCTCCAACAATTCGGAATTTAATTCATCGCGGCGAATTGTCCTGATGAAAAATAATTTTTTTCTTTTGCAAACTAGGTATTTTTCACGAATTTTTTTCCTCAGCTGGTCTAAAAGGTTACAATAATATTCAGAAATTATTGTTTTGCCAGTTTGCAAGTAATTCACAAAAAAATTCCTTTCGCATCCCAAACAACTGACGCTAACACATTCTTAACCGATTTCTGGAAACGAACTCGTTTTGGAGCCAAACAACCACTCGTAAGCTCTTGTTTTTATTTAGGATCATGGTGATAGACCCAAATCTCATCCATAGTGATGAATCGATGCACAAAATCCACTTTATCTTTCGAAAACGCTCTAAATGTTAATGAAAAAATCGCATTCGAATGAGTTTTTGTTTCATTGTTAGCGAATGCGACATCCATTGCGTATACTAAAACCCAGCTTTCTAAATCTCAGTACTTCAGTCAAAATATTGCTTACACTGCCCATTAAGATGGGCAATCTTTCGGTCACTCGACGTTTGTCTAATACGATATCCTGTTTTTTTCTACAATTTCTGGTGGTGTTGCTGTTTTTATTGTATATTACGCTTTTGTGCTGATATCACCAAGAAAAGTTGCACGCTATAGTAAACTTCAGAATTCAATGATCTGCTATATATTGTGTCATAAAATTTGAACACATTGGGGTCCAAGGCAAGTATGGGAAGTTAATTTCGCAATTTACAGATAAAAGACTCAGAAAATGTTTGTTGCTTTTTTTGTTAATTTGAAAGTTCGAGCCAAGAAGCGCAGTGAGATTTGGATACTCCTAAAACACTTAGGCTGAAAAGCCCATTGTATTTAAAGCTCTGAAAAGTGAAACGGTAGATAGTCAAGGAGGAAAGGAGAGAAGTAACAGAAAGATAAAAGAAAGATAAAGATAAGATATTAATAGATTTAGTTAGTTATTTTCACGATGTCTTTCATAATTTGCAAAACGAGTGAAATGTACTTAGCTCTGGGATCTTAAACAACGGTGAAGTGAATCCGAGTATGCAGTATTCCTTATAATTTCAGGAAATTATGTTTAGTAGAAACAAGGTTCTGACGTTTTTGCGAACTGGATGATGAAACTGCAGAGCACATCTGCAGCAAATATGCAGCTTTCGCAAGAGAAAGGCGCATACACCTTGATTGTGTGACGCTAAGTCCATTTGAGATACGGAACAAAGAGCCGAAGGAGGTACTATAATTCATCAGAATCCTCCAATTATAGGCTGGCGGTCAAGGACAATAGACCACAGTGGTGGATTATGGTTTGATACCTCCATTTCTTGCTTTGTGAACAACTAGAGGTTATTTGGTAATTTTTATAAGGACTGATTCTACTTTACAAGGAAGTTGTATTAAATATTGTTTTAAGAGTGGAATGCAGCAGAAAATGTTGGTAATACTGTAAACGTATTTAGAAAAAAAATAGCTTCTTGGGGCATTGACCTCGCATTTCATCTTTGATGTTCAGGAACAAAAAGAAATCAGTAGGTGTCAAATGAAAGCTGTAAGGAAGATCACCCATTAATTTGATTTTTTGAAACTCTCTTAAGTGAGCCAATACGTGAGAACTCATAGTGTCTTGGCGGTTGGTTTTCCTTAATTTTCCGAAAACGTCTGACAACAAATGATTGTGTCCACGCAGAATTGGCTGTTTTAAGTTTCTTTAGTGGTACAGTTGATACGTCTAGGTTTTCCGAAAAAACGGGCCACCATTTACCTTGAGGTGTTTCTTCCACGAACATTTTTTGTTGAATTCAGCTCACCTTGGAATACCTGTGTTGTTTCGATTCCTGTGTTGTTTCTGGCTCAAATGTAGAGATCCAAGACTCGTCACCTGTTATGATGTCATAGACGTACTTCGAACTACCGCGGCTGCATTTCTCCAACATTCCTGTACACCAATCGACAGGAGCCCTTTTTTGTGAAATTGTCAAATTATGCGGTATCTAACAAGAAAAATTGCTCTTGGTGACCAAATGTTCATGTAATATTGAACTAATGCCCAAAGATGCAGCACCATAAAAGAAATTAGTTTGGTCCTTCTAAAAATCCGAGAAATGGTTTTTTTATTATAATGGTTATTTGATATCCGATTTTGTAATGAATTTTGAAGTACTTGAGATTGACAAACCAAAAGGGATATCTTAGCGGAGTACAAATCTGCAAAAAAGACCCAACTATGTAAAAATGACCTCGACACTCAAAAGGAAATAAGAAGCAAATATAGAAATACTCAAAACTAAAACAATGGCATACTGTTTTTGAAAATTAGAAGGCCTTAAAAAATCATATTAATTTAACAAAAGAGCGTCAAACAAATTGAAAAAAAGATTGAGTAATTCATATACGGGGATCGCTTGAGAAGTCCGCGCAAAGTCAGAGATGTGGCATTACTGGCGCGTATCGAAATTATGTTTAGTTAGTAGCATCTCTCGGAAAAACACATACCCAATTTCAGCCAGAGCGGTATATTTTTTTTTTTTGTCATTCGTTTGAATCGGAAAAGTCGAGTGATTTTCCTTTTCCAACACGACATTGCAGCAGATAGCGCTTCAGCAGTTGTGGTCGCAAAATTAATATAAATAGAGTTCCATCTTCAACCACTATTCTCCAGGCTTGGCTCCCGCGGATCCATTTCATTACTATTTGTTCCCCAATTTGAAGAAATGGCTGGCGAGAAAAAGATTTTATTCAAACGAGGAGGGGATTGCTGAAATGAATGGCTATTTTGCAAGCTTCGACAAAAATTAAGTCGAGAAATGAAAAAATGTTTATCTCAAACAATTAAGTAGTTTTTTATTTTTGCACGGACTTTAAAAAAAAAAAACATTTTTAAAAGGAGCAAAAAAAAAATTTATGGTGTCGAAATCCTCTTAACATAAGCATTAAATATAGGGGTGGACTAAAAAATAGAAAAATATTACAATTACAAATAATATGATAAAGAGAAAGCCAAGTTATTACATGCCAAAATTTAGAAAAAGCCTTGAGGCTTCCACGATAGCTGGCTGGATTGGAAACTTTAAAAAGAGGCATGCCTAAAAATTTACGGAGAAAAATGATCAAATAAGAATGACTACATCAAACCAATTTTTGGACAATTTTAGCAAAACAGTTATGGATTTAAGTTTGACAAAAGATCAAATATACAATGCCGATAAGTTTGCCTAAATTTGGAAGATCATAGTTCATAAAACTCTGTTGTTTAAAAAGAAATAAAAGAGCTTAGATAACCTTAGCTTTATTTGAAAAAAAAGGCTCAGTACTTGCGACATGCTTGGAGTTCCGCAGGGTGGTGTCCTTTCAGCCTTGCTTTTTAACCTCTATGTTTCGCCAGTCGCTAGAGGTGGTCTCCCTGGTCTCCTATGCCGACGACTGCACGATAATAGCGTTGGGCAATGACATTGATGCCCTGTGCGCCCAAGTAAACGACGCGAGAACCCTAAAGTTTCCCCACGAAGCCCACGGCGACCCTCTTCACCACCTGGACAAAGGAGATCAACTGCAACTTAAGGTAAAAGTTGACGACACACTAATACCGACTGTTAATAACTCCAAAATCTTGGGAGTTACCTTCGATAGTTTGGTCTCCTTCTCAGCGGATGCAACCGCTATTGCCACTAAAGTCCGAAATCGCAACAATATCCTCAAATCGCTTTAAAGTAATACGCCGGCCGGTTTTAAACTATGCTGCGCCTGTCTTGGTCACATGGAACCAGTGATTCACAGTGGACGAAGCTACAAACTTGTCAAAACACTGCCATTAGGACTGCGGCAGGATGACTTTTGATATCCCCACTTCAACATCTACACGACGAGACACATATGCTCCCTGTAAAGGAGTATAATAAACTATTCAGCAAGCAGTTCTTGTTAGGGTGTTACCGCAGGTCTTACCCATGCAGACCCTGCTTGAGTCTTAGCCGCCTCCCAGGCACGTCAAGAGGCATCTCCTAAATTACGCGAGCGAAATCTAGGACAAAACGGACAGACAATTACTGGATCGGTCAGTATACAGACAGACAATTAATCACAATTCGTGATCGAAGCCCAACCATCACCCATTGCAGACGAAGAGCTCCACCTTCTCCGAGAGTCCCGCGTAACCTTGGCACAATTACGTTCTGGATACCTATCCAGAATTGACCCCGACATACTACACATATGTCCGGCATGTAAAGGCAATCTGCACGACACTAACCACCTTTTCACATGCCCCTCTCTCTCTCTGGACCCAAACTGTCGAAACAGCAAGTTTCCTGGGCCTACCGTTAGATGAGTTAGATGAAAATAACTGGTTATTTACACTACACTGTCAGAGCATAATTAACTGTTACAACAACAACAACAACCTCGAAACTTGCACCGAGCCCGGTTTTCATTACGTGCGGGAATCGAGTTTCTACTGTAATACAATACACTACAACACATTGAAAAAACCTTTTTAAATACCACATTTTTTTATTATTATTTCAGGCTATGAAGTCCTCTTACTCCATGTTCACACTGCTAAGCAGCTTCAAATAGGAATTGAAATACATTTTTAATATGAGGAAATTAGGTGGTAAATATTTTGAATTTGTTTCATTTTATTTGAGACCTTTTTTATAAAATCTATTTCGTTCACATTATATGCTTAAGCATATTCACTAAGCTTAATAAATATGGTACATGAATACTATTCTACTTATAGATTTAAATACAAATTAGCGATTTCTTTTGTTAGAAATAAGGAATTTCATTGTTGCACATAATTTTGTAACTATAAAAAATGACTAGTTTCGTGTTATACTGTAATTACTGGCATATAGTAAATAATGTAATACATAGTTTTCAATTAGATTAAATGTAATTAATTTTATTTAGATTTATTTAATATTAATTTAATTTTTGCAATAAAATAAATAAAAAAAATTGTTTATATAATTAGAATAAGTAAAAAATAAAAATATGTAGCACATCGAGTTGACTAGAAATGATTACCGAATTTGCACAAATTTAAAATTATTTTTAAGTCCACAGTTTCTGACACTCAGTTACATAAATTTTATTTATACATGTGTGTATGTGTATAAATATAAATACACACATTTTTAACTGCATTTTCAGAAAGGTATATTTTAAGTATTTTGTATTATGCACTTAACTACATTTTATTTTTTGAGTACATGATTTTTTGGGTAAATATTTACATCATAATTTATTTAAAATTGCATATTTATGCTTATATGTATATGTATGGTATATACTTATAAATTGGCAACTATATTTAGGATTTTAATTTAAATAAATACACTAGGGTGGTCCAAAAATGCATGGGAAAATATGTATATTAAAATTTTTATGCTGCCGCCCCCCATAATGGTAAAGAATGAAAAATAAAAAGACCCGTATTTTTTTTTTTTGTAATCAGACCATATTTAATGGTGCCGCCGGGGCTTTGAAATATCCCATGTATTTTGCATGGGAAAAAAATACTTTTTCGTAGATTTCATGTAAAAACCTGGAAAATGAATATATTTTAACCGGACACCTCAGTTTCTCTTCATAATTGGTCAGGGAATACCAACCAATTATGAAATAATTAATTTTTTTGTATTAACTATTTTTTATAGAACCCCAAAAAGCCCCCATAAAACGAAAATCTAAGAAAGAATCGAAAAACAATATTTTATATTACTTTTATGAAAATAGTTAATACAAAAAAAATTAATTATTTCATAATTGGTTGTTATTCCCTGACCAATTATGAAGAGAAACTGAGTTATCCGGTTAAAATATATTCATTTTCCAGGTTTTTACATGAAATCTACGAAAAAGTATTTTTTTCCCATGCAAAATACATGGGATATTTCAAAGCCCCGGCGGCACCATTAAATATGGTCTGATTAAAAAAAAAAAAATACGGGTCTTTTTATTTTTCATTCTTTACTATTTTGGGGGGCGGCAGCATACAAATTTTTTTTGGACCACCCTAAAATACACGTATTGCAAAACGAATATTTCTCAAATTTTAATTATTGTATTTAAAGGATTAAGTTTCATTTTTTCTTATTCTTTTTATTTTTGTTTAATTTTAATGGTGAAAAATGTATGACAAATAGTTTCTTTCAAAACTTATTATCCATTTTGTATGCATACATACATATCACTGATAGCAACAGTCAATGCATGCGCCGCATGTATGTAAGCAATTTTAAATATAACCCTACTTTTCGAGTATCATCCATGGCATTACTTTGTGTTACTAGTTGAACGGATTTCTAGCATAGCTTGCTCTAGGTGTACTTTCGAAGTATTATGAGGCTATCACTGAACAATATTATCAAACACCTACCATCTGCAATAAATAACTTTAAAATATTCGAGAGCAGAATTTTCCGTTTTCTTGAACCGCTAACAAAAGAGGACTATAGATTGTAGACCAACAAAAAAAAAGATAAAAACAAAATAAAGAACCCAGAGCCTATGAACATAAAAGGTATTCCAGAGAGTGGCAAGCAAAGTCGACTTCAGAAGTAATGCTTTTGACAGTTCTAATACGAAAACCTATCAAAACTTCTGTTTGTAAGACATACACGTTGTTGTTGTAGTAGCATAAACAATCTCCTTGGGCGGATATAAATCCGGGTCGTTCCGGTTATGTAGAACCGGCAGTCGTGGGAACATACGCGTCAAACTCTTTTGCTTTATTGGTTTGGCGTATAAAATATGAATGTATGTATGTATGTGTGTAAAGAATGTACAGGGAAAAAAAGCTAGTCGATTGTGTTTACTCATCGCTTGTATAAATAAAAAATAAGTATAGATATTCATAGTGTTTGTTGTCTATATTAATTTGACGTATTCACTTTTTCTAACTTCTACATACATAATCTTCGCTTCGGTTCGGTCTTCGGTCTTCGGTTAAGTGTGAGCT
The DNA here is from genome assembly GCF_027943255.1 of Anastrepha obliqua. NCBI lineage: Eukaryota > Metazoa > Arthropoda > Insecta > Diptera > Tephritidae > Anastrepha > Anastrepha obliqua. Next base: position 59,342,268 of record NC_072893.1, on the reverse strand, counting down.
TGCAAAAACTGTAAATTGTCCGAAAAGTGCGGTAACTTAGGGGTTAAAAATGTTTAACTAAACCTTGTCAGTGGAACGAAGGCCTGAAAGTGCAAGAAAGAGAGGATTTATGTCGCAGTCAAAAGCCAAAGAAAGGTGTCATTATCTCAAAAAAGCTGACCTTGCACTTCGAGATGGCGCAAAATAGGTATATATGTCGAATGTTCAAGAAGTGCGCAAAGGTGAAGGTTTACACACAGTCCAGCATGAAAATTATACAGTCAATACATTCTGTCAAAAAATTGTTCATTTAAAAAGCGCACGTTACACATAGGTATGTCTATCCTGTGTAGCGTCGCAGAGTTTGAGCTTGATTTGTCAATTAACTTGTTTTTGACATTTAATTATATCAGTCAACCGCAGCTGTGCTCTGCGATTTTCACTATGAATAAAAATATCGAACACAGAATTTGTCTTAAATTTTGTGTCTTCAACGGGAATTCGTGTGCCCAATCGTTGAAAATGCAGAAAGCCTATGGCAAGTGTGCTTTATCAAAAACACGGGTCTACGAGTGGTATAAGGCTTTTGCAGAGTGCCGAGAAGTCGTGAAAGATTTGCCCCGATCTGGTCGCCCATCAACACCTTCAATGGATGAAAACGTCGACAAGGTCAAGGAAATGGTACTGGAAAAGCATCACTTAAGTTTGAGCTACGAAGCTCGTGAATTTAGCGTGTCTCACGAATCAATTCGCAACATTTACACCATCGATTGGGCATGAGACGCGTGGCTACTCGATTCGTTCCGAGTTGATTTCTTTCAAAAACTTCATCGGAAGAAGGTAGCTGAAGACATGCTTGAGCAAGTGAATTCAGAACCAATGAAACGTGGGTATATGTCAACAGGTGGCTGAATGGTGCTAGCCAAATAAGCCGAAACCCAAAAAACCACGTCAAAGTCGGTCAAAAGTGAAAGTCATGCTACTCAGTTCTCTTTGATTATCATGATATTGTTCACTCGGAATTTATTCCAAATGGTCCTACGGTAAATAAAGAATATTATCTGGAAGTTATGCCACATTTGAGAGAGAATTTGCATAGGAAACGGCCCAATTTGTGGAAAAAAACGATAACGCATCGTCTCAGAAGGCTCATATTGTGAACGCGTTTTTGACCAAAAACTCGACAAATATCATCAAACAACCACCGGATTTACCCCCTGGGACCTTTTCTTTTTTCGAAAACTTAAATTGCTCCTCCGCGGACGCCGCTTTGAGTCGAGAGAGGCCCTTAACGAGAATTCGCTGAAGGAGCTAAAGAAAATCTCTTCAAACGCGTTTAAAAGGTGGTTTGGTGACTGGACTAATCGTTGGCATATGTGTATGGCTTCGAATGGAGCCTATTTGAAGGCGACAAAATCAATTTTGATGATTAAACAATTATTTTGAGTTTTATTAAACAATTCTCGGTACTTTTTTGACAGAATGTACAGCCATAAATATGGCTGTGTTGTTAAGGGCGATGAAACATACGCCAAAGTAGACTTTAAGCAGATTCGGGGAGCTGAGTTTTATACTGCAACAAAGAGAGGAGTTACAAGTGCCTTTAAGCTAAAAATGTTGGACAAGTGGCCTAAGAAATGTTTGGTTTGACAAGCAATCTGCCAGTGTGGTATGAAAACAACGTTAAGGCCCAGTTCTTTGCCTAGTCCGATCTAGCTTCATATCATCATTGTCGTCTTTCTATGAAGTGGTATGAAAATCACGGGGTAAATATTGTTCAAAAGCACCACAACCCACCAAACTGTCCACAATTGCAACCCATTGGAAAATGTTGGCCAATTATTTAAAAACAATGCTAAAAATGAAAAAAGAAACTAAAAATGAGCAGCAGTTGAAAAATAATAGGCAGAGAACGGCAGATACCGTAACAAAAACTATTGTCCATCGCCTGATTAGAGAAGTTAAATCTTACAAAGATGCTTGTAGGTTAGGTTAGGTTTGTAACAAAGGTAATTGATATGAGTTTTTTGTTTAACAAAATGCGCTTAATAAAGAAGAAAATAAAATATAAATCGTTTCGAAAGCTTGTACAAATTTGATGTTATAACGGCTTTCGCCCGACTAATATTTTTCCTGTCCATTCTTTATGATAAAAAGTATGCAAACAAATATATTTTAAGACGAAGCAGACTGCCAGACAGTGAATTAGAAAATCCAATACCTATTTGATTAAGCTAAAAAATAGTGCGTTGATATTTGTGATTTTTGTTTTGTTAAAAATCAAAAAACAGAGCAAATATAAAAATCGAAAATAAAATATGCATGTATATATGTATGTAAATATAATACTACCTTTCAGGTACATTCAATTAGCTTATACATATGTATGTATACACCTATGCAAGTACGATCTATTAAAAAAATAATAATAATAATCGCCTTTATATCGCATTTTTTTCAGTACAAAGAATGAACTTATTAAAGCATTTGTAAGTGTATAAAAATAAACGTATTTCAGCACATAAAAAAAAACAACAAATATATTATAAGTTAAGTTTAAATTCTTTTTCTTTGCCTATCAGTATTTTGACTTGGTAAGTAACTTATTGCTCCATTATTATGGTATCCTCAGCCTTGACATTGCCGCCGGTTATAGCTTCCATTGCCTTGCTTAGGAGTGTGGCGTCCTTGAGACTCACGACTTGTAGCACTTGCGGTTCGGTGCCTGGCGCACCCTGTATCAACATCTGTTGCATGCCGGGCGAAACCGTTATGGTTTCTAACTGATCGCCATTTTCCACCTGCAAGATAAATTAAAAAATTCTTTTAAATTAGAATGCAAATTGTAGCACAACAATAAATAGGTACGTTCGAATGCTGTTATAATTCCTAGACAGAAAGGCATTATCAAGCGGCGTGTAACGCTTTTCCTTCTGTAATAATGAAATTTTTAAACTTCATATTTATAGACGAGCTCCACAAAAACAAAATATTTCATTTAGGTAGGTAGGTAGGTAGGGTGGTTGTCATAAGACACACTTAGACCTTCTGCAGGCCCATTATGATATTTAGGTAGGGAACTGTAAATAAAAAAATAAAAAACGCAATGAACAAAAAATCAAATAAAAAGCAACTACAAAACTTACTTTAACCATTTTTTCGCTAAAAAAAAAATTAAGAAAATTATAATTCCATAAGGAAAACAAATACAAAAGTTGTCAGGATTATGTGTGACATTTATTGCAATTCAAATCAAATATTTTGGTATTAGCTATATATATTTACAATGATCAAGAAAAAAATAATAATAATATGATTACAATAAATTACAATCATAATTCGAACTATGTAAGTAAACAAAAATATTTTAATTTTCAAACCGAAAATAATTATTATTACTTGTAGACAGGCATAGCCATTTTCTAAATATTTGCTTAAAACAAAACAATCAAATTGGAAATGAAACAAAACAATAATGGTGTAATATAATATAAATTCATTAAAAATTTGCACAATTCGCTATTCTAAATAAATGTGTCGAGAATGGGATACCAACACGTTTCATGATTTAAAGTCGCGCAAAACGACAAAAAATAAATAAAATTTGTATACAATTGCACTTAAAGTAGGTCGTTAAGAGCTTGCAACCAATGGGTAATGGATTATAGTAGTTTCTAATTAAAGGGGGAAAACTTTAACAAAGAACTTTGAAGGTGTGAACTATTCACTATACATAGTTTTATGTAAATAATCGAAATAAAATCATGGCAAAAAAAATCGTGCGCTTAGATATGAATAATTTAATTGTAGCTCTCTATTATTTGTATCCAGAAATCATTCAAAGAAATAAACTTCGCTCTCTATTTTTACCCGATTTTAAATTGTTTTTTTTTTCAAAATGTTGACTATTTTGATTACAAAGCTCAACGACCTAAATTTTTCTAACATTTGTGCTGTTGGAAAACATATTTAAAATATGGCATACACATATATGTGTGTGTGTATACATCTATGCGTGTGTAGAATATAATTATAAACTAAATAATTAATTTTTGGTTTTGTTTCGCATTAGCAAGTGGGCTCTTTGATGATCAATTCGTTATTTTAATTTTATGTTATTTTTATGCTAGGAACATTTCGAATTCTTCATTTCAATGTGGGTTCGTTACATCAACTTTGGTTATCAATTAAAAATTAAACGTAAACACTTTACGTAAAACAACTTAACATAAAAATCTACCAATTGGATTAATATGAGTGTATAAGTATATGTGTGTATACATATACTTACAAGCATATGTATATGTATACATTACAATATAATAAACTATAATTAGAAAAAAAAACGAAAATTTGCAAATAAATTTATGAAATGCGAAATTTATGTATAATTACAAATGTAAATTAAATTGAACTACATTGTAAACAAGCAAAAATATAATTAACAAACAAAATTAAACAACAATGGCAAGTACGGTTCACAAACATTAAAATTAGAAGTGAATTATTTAAGACCGATTTCAGATTTCTCATATTCATAGCGAATTTCAAATTTCGAATTTCAAATTGCTATATTTCGCCAACTAGTGAAATTCATGCGCTATGTTTCACATTTCACATTCAAAGGCACTTAACGGTTAACTTTATTATCCACTGTCCATCATTTTATATCAACGTTAAATTTATACATTTTTATGTGCGTCTATTCAGCGTTTGTAATTTGGTTATTATAATATATATATATATGTATATATATGTTATATGTATGTTGACTAGATACAAATTGTATGCTTTTTTCTTTGTATGCCTGCAAACACTTGAAAAACACCGTTGGGTTGTAAGTGTATGAAATGTGGGGTGCATTTGGCTAAGTTATGCAACTACAATAACTAATTGCATTTATGTAACTACAGCGTGTGTGTGCGTGTGTTTGTTTCTTTCTTATTCTACTCCTCTCTCTCTCTCTCTCTCTTTCTCTCTAACTCTTATTAGTTCTCTAAATTTTCTATTTTTATAATTTTTCTAGGCACTCCCGAAGTGCCTGTATTTGCCTCTGAGCCTCTTCCATCACCAGCACCAGCTCCAGCATCCGCTGCAATTTCACTCACACTGCTTGTTGCCTGTCTGATTGCTTCACAGTCTATAAATTCTATATTTGACGGTGGTATCGTTTCGCCGTTAGAGTTACCATTATTTTCGAGTTTAACGGGCAGCACTTTGCCGAAAGTTTGTTTACGGCGCTTGTGTATGGCCCTCTTACCCATCGTCGAAGTGGCTGGTGTTTTAGTGAATTTTTTGTTCACCACATCTCTATCTCCAGTCGACCCTACTCCGGCAGTGTCATTGCCACTGGCACTTGCACTACCGGTTGCTACGGAAACACCAGATGTGGCTACCATAATTGGCAATGACAGAGGCACTACAGCAGCTGCTGTAGTTATATTCCCGAATTTATTGTTATTATTAGTATTGATAGAGTTGTTGTTGTTTATGGCGGCAAAGCTAGCGGCATTGATGAATATTTTCGCTGCAGTTGGGATGGCCTGCAATTGTTGTTGGTGTTGTTGTTGCCGTTGTTGATGCGCGTGCTGGTGGTGCTGGTTGTGATTGTGGTCGGCGCGGCTGCTTTGACTAGATGTATTATTACTTAAATTAGGTTGATTAAATATTTGGCAACTTGTCGCATTATTATTGGCTATATTTGTTTGGCTTTGATTTACAGTCGTTGGCAAGGCTGCAGTTGGAGCTGTTGCAATTAAGCGCGCACCCAGCCCACCCGGCGCTGCTGTTAAAGTGTAACACTGATAGTGATTTCTACTATTGTTGGTATTATTGGTGTTGTTATTGTTGCTTCTACTATTGCTACTATTAGCATGGGAATCTACCTGCATTGGAGTGATGCACACTGTGCCGTCACCATTCGTGTGAATCTGTTGTATGTTGGCCATCATGGATTGGTACATGGAAGCGGAAACTGGTACTGTTATCATATTGCTCACCGATACGGGATAACCTGTACAAAAATATAAAATAAATGTAAAATTATAGTTGAATGTTTTATTTATGCATTTATATGAATATCAACAATAGTAGGATATAGAAGTGGATGTGTTTGAAATGCTCCAAACGAGGCACAATAAATTAATGTTTTCACGGAAAAAAATATTCTTCTTAACTTAATTAATTTTTAACACTACTTTTAACTGCTTCCTGGTTGATCTTGTTATTGTAGCAGCTAAGTAATCTCTGCCTAGGGCTGAAAAACGTGGAAGCTCTAGGGAAGATGTTGTTAACTGCCTCCTGGTTCGTCAGTTTGTTGGTAATTACCTAAGTGAATCGGAGAAGATTGACTACTTAAGCAAGTGGAAGTTTGATGGAGCGAATACTGTAAATACTGGCTGCGCCAGCTAAACGCTGAATAACTTTGTCATTTACCAACCGGTCGACATCAACATACATGTTTTCGATACGTCAATTCAGTACAATTTCAACCATGGATCGCTTTACACTGAAACAAAGCGCTGAAATAGTGACGCTATACATCGAAAATAGTCGTTCTATTGTTCTAACTCAACGCGCATATCGCAAAAAGTATCGCGGCAAACAGGCACCGTCTGACAATACTATTCGTCGTTTGGGGTCGAATTTTTTTGAGCACAGGACAGTAGGAGATCGTCAACATGCCGTTCATCAACGACCAAGACGTTCCAATGAACTTGTTGAAGCAGTGAGAGAGAGTGTTGCCCAGAGCCAACAGTGTCGTATCGTCGACGCGCTCAGCATTTTGGCGTCAGTAAAACCACAATGTGGCGCATTTTAAAGGATGATTTAAATTTCTTTCCGCATAAGGTGCAATTGACACAAAGAATATTGCCGACAGACCATTGATGGCACTTGGAATACAGCCAAACAGTCGCTCGAATTGTTGACACTGAACCCAATTGTTGGAAGCAAATTTTAATGACTACAAATAATGAGCTTAAGGCAAACATTCGTGCCGAAATCGCCGCTATAAAACCCGAAATGCTTGACAAGGTGATGACAAATGCAGAAAAAATATCACAGTTTGTGATTGCTAATAAAGGTGGCCACGTTATTGATATTCTATTGAAAAATAGTTTTAATAAATTGTAAATAACCAAACCAAATAAAAATACCTCACTTATACAAATCAGTTGTTTTTTCAGTAAGTAGTCTAGTAGGTACAGTGTACTCTCTATTAAGCGAACACCTAAGGGATTGACAAATTTGTCCGCTTATGGGAAAACTGTTAAATAAGATAATAATATGTTATGGGAGAGTTAACGTGCTATGGGAGGGTTGTCCGCTCAAGAGAATAAAAAATTTAAAAAAATTCTTAAGCATCTGTGGTATGTACTGAGGTGTCCGTTAGGAGAGAGTACACAGTACTTGGACCATGACGTTTTTACAATCATGGAAATATTCGACCGGTTCTCTATTTCTCTTCCGAATGAACTTCAATGTATGGTAATTGTCATAAATTGTCAATGAAATTCACTCAAAAATTAGAATTCATTAGAGTTTGCTGGCAATGGTATGGAAATTCACTTGGAGGTGAATTACAAAGCCTGCCCGATTATTAGATTTCGAGAAACACGGTCGACATAAAGCTTAACAAGATATATTTTGTGCTCTGCCTCCGAGAATAATTTTAGTATAGAGCTGCCTAAAACTTATGTATCTGCTTGTTTGTTTGTTTGTTTGTTAACAGTAATAGTAGCCTCGGCCGTGTAGGGCATATTACCGGTCGTCTTCGTCTAGCTCATGTAAAGGTAGGCCCAAGAAACATGCTGTTTCGACGGGTTCGGTCCAGTGGGAGAGGAGTGTTAGATGAGTCGGTTTTAGGGGGCATGTGAAAAGGTGGTTAGTGCCGTGCGGAGTGCCTTCACATGCCGTACATATGTTTGGTATGTCGGGGTTGATTCTGGATAAGTAGGAGTTTAACCTGCTACAATACCCAGAACGTAATTGTGCCTATGTGTCCCAGTAAACTAGCCCTGTCTAGTGAACAGCATATGTGTCTGCTATTAAGGACTGGAATAACTCTTTTATTTATTTTATTTTTAATCCTAAGTCTAATAATTATAAAATTATAGCTTAGGTATGAGATATGGTCTCAAGCTTTCTCAAACGTTTGTGCACAATGCATTTGCTTTGCTATTATACACAAACTCAAAAATATTCTTGAAACTTTGCGTTTTATAAAATATTAACAATGCTTTTAAAAAGAGAGCACCCTTGACGACATCAAAAAGGCATACAAAGCTTATAAGCGAAATTAATACTGCTTTCTGTGCGATTTTGATCCCCTTCAGTATGAATCAGGTAGGAAATCTAAGTATATAAACATAAATGAAGAAGTTTGTTCGCTGTTCCCATATGTTTTGGTATTGGTATGGGCGAGTTCCCTGTGAGTTTATGAGTTCGTTTTGACCCGCCAGCAGGCATATTCAAAATATATAAACAAATATTTTTGCAATAAATGGGCTCGCTGAATAACACAGTTGTCGAAATATTTACTTTTACATATACAAATTCTGGCTTATTAAAGTACATGGTTTTAATCCCAACAAACTTCCAAAACAGAATTTGAATTTCAAGTGAAGCGCTTGAAAATGGAGCATAATACTGCCTAAAGAAGGGGTATTTCTTATGGCCTATGCTGCTCACATATTGCGCATATGCTTGGTATGTTGCGGTTTATTCTGCCTAAGTAGGAGTTTAATTTGCTACATTAACAGCAAATGATTGCGTCAGACTTACGTGGTCGAGTAAACTGTGTGGTGATTCTTCTTTTTTTATTTATTTTTAATTTTTTTCTTTTTTTTTAATTTTTTTCTCTTTAATTAGTTTTTTTTCTTTTTTTTTCTTTTTTAATTTTATTAAATTTTTTTATTTTTTTTTTTAAGTTTTTTATTTTTTTATTATTATTTTTTTTTGTTTAATTTTTTTCTTAATTTTTTTTAATTTAAGGAATCAACTATAATATTTAATAGTTTCTGGGTTCAGTTCCCACTGCGGTCATTTTTTTACTAAACAAAGTTCTAACAGCACTCACACCACAGCACAGCTCTCCGTGTCTATATGTATATGTATATATACATATAAAATTACCGCTTACACCCTTTAATTGGCCGAGCTCCTCCTTCAATTTGTGGTATGCGTCTTGATGTTTTACCACAAATGGAGGGGCCTACAATTTTACGCCGCCTCGGAAAAGCAGATAGTTTTTTATGAAGACTTTTTCATGGCAGAAATGCACTCGTCGATTTGTCATTGCGTGCTATTATATAAAACTTTGTCTGTCATTTGGTGTTTTATGGCCGGCACTTCCGAATTGTAGTCACTCTACGGCGGCCGCGTGTATGGCTACTCATAAAAGCTCATCGTCAGCCGTTGGAATGTGGCCTACAAATATTTATAGGAGATCTACAAATTGGAGCAGAAACTCGCCTTGAACTCTGTTCAATTGTATGCTACTTTAAAGGAATTTCGTTCAAAATTTGTTTATTGTGACTTTTTTAAATAAACACTTATGGTATTTTAACCCTTTGCTTTAAAAGATAATGTGGGCGACATGATCCTACTTTCGTGCCTAAAATAATACGTGCCTCGTATTAAACACACTTTTTCTGGCCAAAAGTGAAAAACTCGCATCAGACACGTGATGTCTTGTTCTGGTTACTCAGGCAATAAATTCTACAGAGCAAATACTTAAACGACTGAAAGTACAGCTTTTATTGAAAGTTGCACACACAACCGTCACCCGATGCATAAGTTAAGGGGCTAATATGGTTTTTAAGGCAAAAATTAAGCTACAAAATGTTTGCTGATACATTTTTAAACAATCAGAATCAGTCTGATTTTTGCTTTCTTTCTTACCTTGCCCATCTTCAGCAGTTATATATATTTGACCATCCTGAGCCACAGTCGCCTCGGTCAGATCAACAGTCATATTCTCATGGCCGTTGACATCACCCAAACTCTGTACAGTTTGTATAGTAGCACCACCCTCACCTTGATGCAGCTGCAACAAAACAATTGCATTATCTAAACTTTCTTGTTCAACTGTTTAAATTATTTAATTCGACTTACTGTGGCCACGCCTTGCACCTGAGCCGTTGTACCGTCGGGTAGAGTGATTATTGGATTATTTGGATCCACTTGTATTAGGGACACTGTGCCGTCAGCATTCTGTATTGTCGATAGCACTGTTTGCGTGGTATACTGCAAATAGAAAATCCATATGGGTAATTATTTACTAACTGCTCTCCGAAAACCAAATACAATAAAAGTAAACAAATTAAAGTGAAAAAATAACTCGGAGCTATATTACAAAAAATGCAAAGATTTAAATCCAAAAAATTAAATATAACGCAAATACAGTAATAAGCAAAACAAATTTCACGTGTTAATAATGCAATAACTTAAAACAAAAACTATAAAAGTTGAAAAAGGAATAATTAATTAAAGAGAAATCAAGGCACACAACATCAAAAATTGTATTCGTGATATTTGCTACTTGTTTGTTAGTACGAACATCAACATCGCCCAAAGTCAGCGGTTCGATGCAAACCTGCGCGTTTGCAATACTCTGTGCGGCATTCGTTTGCTGTGCTACCTGTGATGCCTGACTGGTCGTTTGGACAGGTGCTGTGCAAATTTCAATCTTAGTCGATGCCGGGAGTGTTGCGGTGGTTGTTATGTGTTGGTTATTAGTGCTTTGAATGATTGTCGGCACCGTGTTGCCTTGCGTTTGTGCGCTGGCCGTATGTGTGGAGATCACCGTGCCGGCGCTGTTGATCTTTACGACGTTCACTTGCTATAGGGACATCGATTGATTATGAATTAGTCAGATAATTGACAGATTTGCGATATACGTATACACTAATATATGAATTTTTTTTTTCAACAAACAAATAATAGATTTAATAAACTAATTGAAAGTATTTTACTGCTCAGCTCTTAAAAATGCGTTGTATGCTTAAAATTTAACTTATGACTTGATTAACCTAACCACCATTTCAAATTCTTTTCCTTACACAATTCATTTCATCCTAACCTCCATTTACAATTTTCATGAACTGCTCTACCTGAATACATGCATATGCGCTTAGAAATATTACGGTTGATTAGTTCTATAATTAGTTTCTTTTTCGTATTATTCCCTCCAAAAATAATTTCCCCAATTATAAGTTGTATTTTCATAAAATCCGACACTCCACTTACATTTGTTGTATTCGTTGCAGCATTAGCTACCGTTTGCACAGTTGTTGTCGACGTTAATTTATGCTCATCCATTTCATCGTCCTCCTCGCCATCTAGCATTTCAATCTTATCATCATCATCGGCGAAAGTTGGCAATAGGTCCTCCCGTCCATGATATTTATAGCAATTGATGACGATTTTTCGCAGTGCATGAGTCCAGCTGATCTGTAGGTAAAAATAAGGCATTAAAATTCCAATGGCCAATTTAGTTCACAGTGGGATGACGCACTCTCACCTTCTGCTTGTCATCTTCCGAACGTGCATCCATGCGTACATTTGCCCAGGGCAATTCTTTTGGCCACCAAGGAGGTCGAGTCGATTCACGTCCCCAACCGGGTTTACCGCGTCCTGTCGAATACTTTAACATCAAAGGAATAAAAGCGCGCAGTTGTGCCTGAGTCATTTTCTCCACCGGTGTCGGTATGCCATCGATAATCAGCGGGGGTAGCTCAAAGAGTGATGGATCCTCCTGCGGTGGTGGTGGTGCTTGTTGTGCCAATGCATTCTCTAATTCATCCATCACAATATTCTTGAGATTACGCACTACATCCTCTAATGGCTTGGCACCAAACACTTTGTAACTTGTATTTGGTTTTCCAGGTGTCGCCACTAAGACAACTGCTTGCTTGCCCACCCGACCGGTGAACTCATAGATGATGCCGCGGAGTTTGCGCAATAGGCGATTTTGCTGTCGCTTGCGCACCGATGGATTCGTTTCGAATGAATGTGCACGTTTTCGTTTCTTCGAAGATGCAATAGCCGCTGCAGCTGCCACACCTACGGGACCAGCTGCTGCCAATTGATTTGCCACATCATCTTGCACGGTTATATGTGCCAGATCGGCATCATCGTAAAGACTGTCATCGCTATTAATTAAATCATCGTCGTCATCATCTGACGCCATGCTCAACTGACCATCATCCAACATTTCGATTTTATATGTTTTTGTTGTTTGTTGTGTAGCATTAATGGTACCAGTACTCGTGCCGGTGGAAACTGTGGTCACATTCATATTATTCTTAACTTATTCAATTATTATTCTTAAATATATTTAATATTATATTATTATTTTATGCTGGGCACACGGCCCAATCTTTGGTTAAGTTTACAGTGCTTCTCAAAGTGACTACAAAAAGAGTAGCATTTGAGCACTGCCTCTCCAAGGAAGAGTTAGTTATTTGAAGACCTGTAATGAAATAAGATAATAAAGAAGTTAATTTTGGATTTTTATTGTTTTTTTTATACGCTAGAATGTTTTTTAAACAAAAAGTATTAGTCTTAGGTAAATTTATATTTCTACTATTGCTCAACAAACACTATTTTCGAAACCGCTTGATCTATGATATGACATCACATGAGTTCTTTCACTGCTGTCATAACCATAATAAGATATAAGAAATATTCAAAGCTATGTATGTATGTAAGTGTTCTTTCCACAGTCGACTGCCGCCGTGCCTGAGTGTTTGCTAACAGCGATCGACCCTCAATAGGCAATGGAAGTGCATTTCTGCCATGAAAAAGCTTCTCATAAAAGCCAGCTGCCGTTCAGAGGCGACATAGTCTGTATAGCATTCCATTGCTGCGGCAACAGCAAGACGTAAGAAGGATGGCAGACAGCAAACCTGAACCCACAGCAAGAGCAAATGACAGTCTTTGGTCGAATATAAATTTGTGTCATTCCGGCCACATAGACCACCGACTGCCGTAATTCTTTGATTACGAAGTGCAAATTTTGCTCTTGGATATTTGCCATTGGAAATGGGCAATAACGAAATCCAATTTTCACATAACCCTAATTTTTTAGTTTGCAAAAATGCGATATTTCATTAGTTAATAAAGAAAAATTGCATAAAATTGGTATAGGGGCTGATCTAAAAGAAAATTTTATACTACAAAAAGTTAAGTCTACTAGCTGAATCTCGATCTGTTGGAAGTATTGGTGTCACGTCTTGACAAGAGGTAATATATAATACTCTCCTCCCCCGCTTCCTCAACTATGTAGTTGCGACAGAAACTTTTGGCTGAAAAACTCATAAACTTGCCCTGTAACCATCCCACAGTGTTCTGATACCAGATTGAAACGATTAATATGTGTTGGAACGATTCAATGTGAAGAGATCTGAGTATCTTGGGCATTGTAAATTTTTCTGAAAATTAGAAAAAAAATGTATCTAGGAAATATAAAATTTTTGTTGAAAAATAATTTTTTTAAGTATAAGTTTTTTATCTTAAAAACTGATAAGTATATTTTATCCTAAAAAAAAATTATAAAAATGTTTTAAAAAATAGAAAATATTTCACTTTAATAAAAATCCATACCAAAATTTTAAAATTAAATTTGTTATTACAAGGTGATACAAAAGTAATCATCCAATTTTATTTTTGAATAAATTTTTATTAAATAAAACAAATGATTTTGAGTGATGGAAATCTTTACTTCGATCTTTCCACGCTTGTCTGTTTGTTTGCTACAGCTGTCTAGTTCACGACTGTCAAATATGATTGAAGTACGACACCATTTGCAAAAATTATAAATCTACCGATGGCGTGATTAATTTTGCGACATTTTGTATTGTATGAATTTTATAAATCCCAAAACTACTAAATTTTTTCAGTTTACTTCCCAACCCTACAAATAAACCAACTTTCAGAAATATTTACGACAATGGTCCACCTGACATGGAATCGCTCATTAGCGGCTTGAACCTTAATTCAACGTCTATAGGCGAGATTTGCCTAATTATCTGAGAGGTCGTACTTGTGAGAATCTATTTATATAGCTATGAGCACATCTTGGGCAGACTTTACCGTAAGCAATTTTGCCTCTTTCCACGTTAGTTCGGAGAACTGAAAATCTCCGCTTGTGGCGCAGTTTGAAGATAGCCAGCGTCGAGGTGGTATCATTTGATTGAAGAGATCTTTTTATTTATTTATATTAAATATTTATTTATTTATATTAAATATTTATTTAATTATTATTCATTACAGTAGTAAGGTATCTAGCGGCTGTGGCTATTGGCCTAAAATGGAGAGATTTAATATCGACTCGACTGCCAGAGTAAATGGTAAATTGGTAAAATTGTTCTGTATAGTATATACTTTGAAATGTAATCATGGCTATACTCTAAATTTTTTATTTATAATTTCTTAAAACTACTTATATTCGAACGGTCGCTATTCTAACGTTTGAAGTTTGACCTATCATTTTTTTAGACTTTGACGGCTAAAATGGCAGACATGGTGCGACAGAAATTTAATTCATGGTTAAACATTTACAAAATACTTCACTTTTCCCTCGAAAAATTACTGGAAGTGACAAATGGACTGCAGAAAGCTTGGTTGAAGATAAGTAATTTTACTGCAAAAAACATCTTTCAGATAAAGCTCGTTTTTTTAGAATTTTCGAAGTGAGTATCGGTAAATCTACATGTCGTCACAGGGAAACTAATGCATCCACAAGGAGTGAGTGTTACAGCATCGTGATTTGTCATTCCGGAAATGAAAAGGTTAACATGAACCACGTTTGGTTGTAAAAGGACGGCGCTATGTGTGGCACAACCGACCCCACATTCGATTATTTACGCACAGCTAACGAGATCGAATAATCAGCGGAAGAGATTATGTGAATTGGAAGTCTATAAACTGTAATTTGACTTTATTGGATTTTTTGGTGCGGCACTAGTAAATTCTACGCCAACCATTCAAAGAACATTCAAAACATGCCATAAGTGCCAAAATTCACGTAAATGTATTGAAAAATTGGGTCGGCAGAATGGGCTAATATAAAGCCAGCCGTGGAAGTCAGTTCAATGGAATTGTGTGCTATATTTAACGGCAAAGTTCACATATTCAAAAAACGGGAAAGAGAAAACCGCGCTGTTCCAGCGCACATTTCCCATTCCCCTCAGATGCACACATCATTGGCTGTAAGGATGATATAACACTGGTAATTGTAGCCAAACTAGTACTACCAGAAGTACCCACATCGCTTTAGGCTACGCGAATTGCCTTTATTACCAGTATATCATGAAGAGGAAGATACAAAGCGTGAGTTTTTTGTATACTCATGATTTGCGGCTTGCAGACGCGATTTAGCTGCACTATCAGAAAATCCGATAATACCAGAAAACTTAATTGTCATCATAATGATTTCAAGGTATGCGTGGGATAACAATATGCAAAATGCATTAAAACACGCAAAAATGTGTGAAGCATCCGTCTACGAAGTCAGCGGCAGCTAAACAGACGATACTAGACAAAGAAATGGACTTTGAAGTCGACGTGAGACAAGTATGGTGGGAAGGTAGGACAGACCCAATTGGGGTGGTTTTTTTCAGAAATAAACAATGCTATGGGAAGATTAAAATGCATGCAACTTTTGACGGATTGCATGTGAAGAGTAACTGGCCTGAGAGAGAATTAAATTCCATATCCTAAATGGACCACCCTGAAAGGATTATTTTTTGTTTATTTTGCTTTTGGCAGTCAAATTGTAAATATTATAAACTTAAATTGAGCTCAACAATGGAGTTTAGGTAAAACAAAAAATTGTGTGTATTTTATTCAGTCTGAAATCATAATCAGGATCTTACGCTACACTTTCATACCATTACTTTCAAGCGTTGTTTGTCTCGAAGTTGTTCAGGCTTTACAAATGTTGTAGGCGTAAGAAGTAGAGAGCTCCGTACGATAATTCTCAGCGTGAATTTTACTCACAACGTTTACATTTTGCAACGAATATTTCCGTCTGTTACAGCATCTTCAACACTTCGCTCTATAAACTTCACGAACAGATTTTTTTTTTCAAAGTAAATTACGACAATATGAGTTTTCCTCGTAACCGTAAGCAGCTATGAAATTCTTTACATTTGTTTTGATATTTGCGATAAAAATTTGATTATTCGAAATGGACGACGAAAAATTAATCGACTTAGTGGAAAATTATCCGTATTTTTATGACACAATGCAAATGTTGTCATTAATTCTACTTTAATATCAACAGTTTATGGTTATGGCATGACTAATCGACAAATGCTGTTATGTTGCGGCTTTAGTTATGGTGCCGGCTATGGCGTTATGGCTACGGCACCATTAATTGCAGCTTTGCTGAATAGAAATATCAACAGCCATTCTCAGCTGTTGTTATCGATAGTTATCGATATCGATAGCTCTCATGCAGCTAAAAAAACAACCCGATATAAGACCAATATACGAAAGTGTAGAGAAGAATTTTCAGACTAAACTATCAACTAAAAATATGAATCCGTTGAGAATAAAACTTCTCATTCCAAGCAATTTTAATTGTTTCATTGCATTATAGGCCGCTTTTAAGTACATATTAGCTCGATAAAAAATGTTTGTGCTCATTTGATTGTCTAGATTTTATGCAAAACTTGTAAAAATTGTAGAACGAGCTGTCTATTACATCGAACCAGAACCAATGTTGTAGGCCCAGTGCAGGCCGGCTTTGCTTACTTGACTTCGACTGTCAAAAAAAAAATGGAATAATACTGAAATTTATAAGATGAGACCAAATGGCAGCTTTACTTGAAACGCTTGAAGTACGGCGTGGTTTCAAATAGCTCCATGTTCTATTTGCAGCGATTTTGACATTAGGAATTGAACGCCCCTGTTTTTCATTTAATTTGATTTCGTTTTGCTTCATTTGTGATTTTTATGTTGCCGAAAATGAAGACGTTTCGTTACTGCTAGCAGCTCAGAGCATTGGTCAAAAAACAAAATAAAAGTTATCAACGCCCAGTAAAACAAGACTTCTTGTGGAGATGTTTTTATGCAGTTGCACTAATTTATCTTTTGGGGCATAAGCGGTGTATGCGGGAACGCTCCAAAGGACTTGTGCGGAGTTCAAGCTTTACGACTATGGCTGGTCGAAGAATATTTATTCCAATCAATATAATATATGTACTATGACCACGGCAAATTGAAATGGCAGAGTCGGCTTTATTTTTGATCAAAATCTTATGCGACTATTATTTTTACTACAGGTACATGTACCTACATATGTACCTATGTATGTATGTGGAAAAAATTCACATTCAAATTTAAATTTTTTAGGTATTCTTTACCTGTTAATGCAGTTTATTTTCACTGCCTATAATTGAGTATTAAATTTTATGCCTATTTAAAATTTGCACAGAAATAATTTTTATTTTTTTGTCTGTTACGCGCCTACAATTGGCTTTGGTTCGTAATTTATTATTCAGCGCCGACACAAATGTATTTTTAATTTATACATACTATTTACATACATACACCATAGATAAGGGAATGAGGTCAATGCTCAGTGTGAGGAACTTCATTATATAAACATTTGCGCTTGCGTGGATTGCTTTCCCGCAAAAGCAACAACAACACCAAAGTAAGTAGAACCGATTAAAAATTTCAAAAAACACATTTTTGAACAAACAGAACACTTTACACAATTTATATTTGTACATGCACTTGTAGGCACATACACATTTATGGTAGTATGTAGGTATATGTGAACTTACATATGTATATACATATGTACACATAGTACGCATTGGAAGTGCATAAGTTTGTTGTTTCATATAAAGAACAATTTTACCGATCAAATCAATGAAATTACACAAAGCAAAAATAAAACAGATGCTGCTACAAAAATGTCTGTATTTGTGCATATATGTTACATATTTATGTATGTAATTACATATGAGTATAATACGTACATATGTGCATATACGCTAGTGTACTGTATTTTGGCAGTGAATGCTAGCGGATGTAATCAATTAATTGATTAGAAGAGAAAAGTTTTTTTAATGTACACAAGCGCATAATTTTTCCAAAAAATCTTACTTGAAAAGTTTCAATTGCGCACAATTTCATTTCACATTTGTTTTAACATTTTTCACAAATCTTTAACGCAAACGCACTGGCTCGACAACCAAAACTCAAAGACTTCCACACAATGACGAACCACCCCACAGACTGAGCGACGGCGCATATACGTACGGCGTGCACAAAAACGACTGGAAAAGGTGGAAAAATCAATATTGCCTTGCGTCAGCATAGGAGTCATTCGGTTGTTTGGTCGAATGGTGCTGCCGCCGCTGCCTTTGCTTTTGCTGCTGATGGTGCTCTCACAAAGCGCTATTGTCTCCACTGCTGCTGCCGAAGTCGACGCAGTCCGTACTGTCGGCCAAATGAAATGCGGAGTGCACCCGCGCAACTACCAACAAATTTGCGTTCTACCACCCACCCCAATTTGTTACCCTTGAAGAGTGTAGAGACAATGGCGCATGCACTGCACCCTTAAGCTACTCGTGCGGCTGACTCCTCCACACCCTCCAAACCAGTTGGGTGTCACTTGTGTTTTAAGCTTGCGCGACACGTTGTTCGGTGGTAGGTGAGAATCGTGTACATACATACGTGAGTTTGTATGTGTGTTCGTGCGTACATATGTATGTATGTATAACTGAAAGTGAGCGAGCAGGCCATGCAGCACTCTGGACACGAGCCAAGTACATTTGCATACAGTTTTGTGCAACACATATGCAACTATAATACATACATTACTATTTTCATTTTTAGTCCCATTTAAGTTCTCAATCCGAAAACATTACGGAAAAATTACAATAACGATTTCTGCGCATCAAATAATACTATTTTTGTACCAAAACTGTGTAAGAGACAATTTTTAATCAATCACAGCACATGCAACTAATTGATGTTGCACTACTTTGGATTTGCCACGTTTTATAAAGCTGGAAAATTTTAATTTTTTGCGGTTTTCAAATAAATTCTATACTTTTCAAATACACTTTTGAAACTAATAATTTCCAACAAGGCAAAGACCAAATGAAGGGTATTTCAAAAGACGTGCCTAGGTGTGGTGTTAAGATAAGAGATGCAAAAACTTAGGCTCTTAACAATTTTATGTGAAAAATTACATTTATATGTCCACCATGAAGAGATATCGATGTTGAAGGTTGTTCGAGGTTGAATACTTTGCGTTACAGTCTCCGATTTACCAGTCCTTTTTCTATCCTCGTCAGAACCAGTTTCTTGAAATGTTTTCACCGATTGAGTTGTTGAGTCATTAAGGCGATTATCTACACCAAAAAAATCACGAACTTTCCGATATGTTATTCTTAAAGATCGACGAGTTTCATAATGAAGTCTAGTTCTAATTTCACAGCCGTTTATTTCCCAAGCAACAGCACTCAGCTTGCCGTGAAATGTTGCTAGCAGCATTGATGAGAAGAAACATGAAATTTATGAGCATCTCCCCAGAAACAAATTGGCAAATTTTGGTAAGAAAATTATTTTTAAGCAAATGCACATATATGTTATGTGACACAAAAAAAATATAAAAAAGGTTTACTTACACTCTTTGCGAAGGCGTTTCGCTTAAAAATGCCATATCTTCGACTATGCAAGCTGAGGCACTGCACTCGTGAGCGAAATGTACAAAATAGGTGTGAAAAATTTTGCTGCCATCATGTTACGCGGTGTTTTCAAGGCGTAAACTGAGTACTACTTTGCCGTAAGGTAAATTTCACGCATATTTCACGGCAATGCAATTTAAATGGATTTTCCCAGCAATTTCACGTGAAATTCGAACTTAGTACTCTGCTTAAGTTTCAATAATTTTAAGGTGTTGTTCGCCTTCGTGTAAAATTGTTTTGTATATCTATTTACTTGAAGAAAGCAAATTGAAGAGCATACAGTGCTTTAACTATATTCAAAAAATCGCAAAAATTTGAAGAACACTATACCGCTAATATTTTAAACTTTTCTATCCCAGATCTAATTTTATGAATGAGTTCCAAAAATTATTAAAAAAAGAGTGAAATGAAATCCTGCGGTATCTATGAGAAAAATTATCCATCTCGAGTATCAATCAGTGCACCTCGTAACCGAAAATTAAATTCAAACGTTACAAGCTGCAAAAAAGCCAGCAACGCACGGATAAAAAGAAAAAAGTACGGCTTGAAAGTTGTTGGCCGCACCAACGTCAGAAAGCAGGTATGAGCTGGGCAAAAATAGTTTTCACGGATAGGAAACCGTTTACCGCTAAACAAGGCCACAATCGTCAAAACGACAGAAACTGGTCAATAGAAATTCCGGGATTGAAATTCTGTCATTGAACATTCTGAAAATCCGCAATCTTATATTGCATGGTGAAAAGACTAAAAAGGTCAGCTCTTTAACAGACCGTTATTCGACTCTGAGCGAATTTGACAGAATCAGCTGATGGGCTCACGACACTTGAGGTGAAACTGAGATTGCCTTGGTGATATATGAAAAAAAAATTAATCAATGACACTTCGTTGCCGTCGGAATAACGACTGATAGGACAAGTGCAGGAATTCCCATGTGAGGTAACAGCCAAAGTTCTCCTTGCAATTTTCTTTTTCACTATTGGTAAATAGCAAACCTAATCTATAGTCCTTGCTTACATGGTAGGGGAAAAGTTTGCATTAATAGCAAGACATCCCTGATTTCATATAACAAAGAGTTAAAATTTATAGATGATGTTTATCGTCAAGAAGCTGTTTTAGAAGTTGTTTCATTTCTTCATTCTAGCAGGTGATCTACTTTGGCGATGAAAATTGGGCAATCCATCTATACTCGGCGTAAAAACAACACTAAAGCGGTTCAAAGCTTATTTTTCAAATTTCATAACATCCACGCCACTCTACTTGCCCTGTCTGAATCCGTATAAGATAACGATAGAGGGAGTGCAGTGTATTCTGGTGTATTCGTGCTAAGGGTGGTCACTTTGAAACCGGCTGAATATATACATACATACATATATATAATAAATTTTGTTCACTGAGAAATGCTGCATATTCTTATTGTTTGTCGACTTACAATACTGCGAATTTGGGAGTTTAAGTGCGAATCTCCGTGCATGAAACAAAAAAAGCCTCTTTAATAGTAATGCTGAACCTCCGCGAGTATTTCTGCTATAAAAAAGGTTCTCATAAAAAACCACTTGCCGTTAAAACTGTAGGTCCCTCCATTTGTGGAACAATATTAAGACGCGCACCACAAATAGGAGGAGAGCGTCTTGCCAAACACCAAATTATACATAATATATTATAAACGAATGCCCGAATTTTTGTATATGGAGGAACGCAATTTTGAGCATCTTGTAGCTTGCACTTAACAAATTTCAATGCACTACAAAATTGCGCACTCGAAATTTTGTTGAAAATCACCGAATTTTTATAAATTTTACGCAATGTTTGAAACTTTGCGTTATATGGTTTTTGTTGTAATATAAACTATAGTTTTGTAAAAAAATAATATAATTGAAATTAAAAAATAAATAAATAGTTAAAACTTGTCAAACTATGGTGTAAACTTTATTTTGACATGACTATATTATATATATACATACATATAAGTGACTGCACATTGAGGTTGATTTTTAACAATTTTTTTCGCTGAGGTGTCCCACCTTTTTTCAAACAAAGTGCATAGAAGAAAGAACCAGCACCAGTTTTTTTACCAAAAAAAAAACATTCCAAATATATGTATGTATATATGTATATAATACTACCAACTTAAGAAATAAAAATTCCAAATTGATAGAACTCGAAATTTAAATTGGTAAGCCCATAACAAGTCACAGCTGCGCCTAGATTTCCAGTTGCATATATTTTGCACAATACTATACATGCATACATACATACATGTACATGTAATAGCAATCAAAAAATGACCTTATGCAACTTGCAGCATGCATATTAATATATACATATGTACATTTGTACATTCATACATAAATACACGGTACATGTGTATATACAGGCATACATATGTATGTATGTAAAAGCAAAGTTAAGTAAAATGTGCTTATTGCACAAACCCCAGCCAAAGAATACTTAAAAAAAAATTATCTAAACGCACTCTTATCGTGACTGCTACAGATTCCTCATTTCGGCTGTGTCTTTTTAGCTTCACCAGCTTACGTTGAGAAATTTAGAAATTTTCTATTTTAAGACTTTTGAAACGAATTCAAATATCTATGAGCGTCGAGGATAAATGTATTGTTGGTGGCCATCGTCGATGTTCGTATCTACCAGTTTCTTTGCCACTGCTCATGTGCGCCGCTCCAACATATTATTTTTCATATCATAAGCAAAAATAAAAAACAAATGTTATTTTGTATATATGTGTACGTACATATATGTATATGTAGGCTTGCACGTTCGAAAAGGCGACTGAAGAGCATCTCCCACCGCGCCAACGCAATGCCGCATAGAAAAGAGCCAGCCAGCCAGCTAGCCAACTCGCAGGAAGGCAAAACAGATATGCAAACACCAATCCACCCATTCATACATACGTACATTCATATAAATTTAGGCACGTTTATACTTTTGCATACATATACATACATACATATAGTACATATGCATATGTAAGTAAAGTGAACTAACCACGCGCAAACGAAAAATCAATATCTAGAGCACTTGCTTTTCAGCGCAGCGCTGGTTGTGTCAGCGTTAGTGCGAGCACCACAGCGAACCCATGCGCAGGGTGAATGACTGAAATGCGCTCACTTGGTCACCGACGGAGTTGGTACTTACATACATCCATACTTGTGTGCCCTATTAGTAGCTTTACACTGCGCCGTTTTCCTGTCGCCACCTATTTTTTGGCTGACACAGCGCAGTACTGCATGCGTTTGCGTGGCCCGATTGAAGTTGCTTTCGACCCGAGTGTATACCATATGTATGTATGTACGTGCAAGCGAACATATCTGCATACATAAGTATGTATAAGCGTATGTGCATTTTTAATTAGTGTTTTTGTGTTTATTTTTGCCTCTGTGCATTTCGAATTTCCAATTGGAAAACTGTACTTGATTATGAGCAGGTTTCATCCACTAGCTATTACAGTGATAAGGGGGTAAATAAGTGATATACAGTATACACACAAACCACTTACACAAAACAAAAATACGAGCCCAAATACATACACACAACACGCATACGAATTGGACTGGAAGTGAACTCCAACCACACCAACGCTCTTGTATGATACAAGGGTAGCTTGCGCTCTACGGCCTATTATACTCTCATCGTGGAAAGTTATTTTGTGAGAATTCAACCCTTGATGGAAAAACAACTACTATAAATCTTGCTGGGAGACAGAAAAGAGTCCCATGAGAAATACTAGTTTGATTAAATTAGTATTACCGAATCCTTTGAATACCAAAAAACTCATAATCTTCTTGGAAAATATTCTGAATTCGTCGAAAATGCTTAAATGGCTCTGGGCTTTTAAAGGTAGTGCAATATCAAAGCCTATTATAACAACAGAGTACGTTTTACTAACCGAGACGATAAATCCTTACTTTAAAGCGCCCTTTGATTCAGCAAACCGTCAAGCAAATTTTATTAAATACGAAACTAAGGCAACGCACGAGTAAAATATCTGCAAGTTACAATTTGGACTCAAATTGATTAATTGCGGTTTTCTACAAGATTCCCAAGGCGATATCAACTGGCCTTTAAAGATATTGGGCTGAGAGCTTAGTATTGTTTTTTTTTTATAATTGGCACCTTTTTTAAGTGATTGGCCGAACAAATGGAGGGACCTACAGTTCTAAGCTGACTCCTGACGGCAAATGTTTTTTATGAGAAGCTTGTTCATGGCAGAAATACATTTGGAGGTTTGTCATTGCCTTCCGAGGAGTGGCCGCTATTAGAAAATACTTTTTCTATCATTTTACTTCCGAATGGAAGTCACACACCCACCCATTCGGCGGCTATGGCGGCTACTAACTTAAACAACTAAGTTTAATTAGCGCTTGAGAAAATGAAAATGCATTTAACGCTCCGATAAAGTGGCTTGTAAAGTTAGGGGTTAGTTGATAAAATGGGATCATAAGTATTTTCTGTTCACATAATTAAATCAATTTATCTGTTTACAATATTCGCAATATTTTTAATTCTAAATTTTGTTCGTTAATCTTTGACAAAAATATAGTTCATTGTATAACAAAAACCGTATAAGGTTGTTATAAATCAAACTTGCAACCTTTGCCCGAAATTCAAAAAAATTTAACATGTTGATTCTTGACACTTGTTTTTGTATACGATTTTTGACGATTGAGAATTTTCTTTCATATAAAACACATGTTCAGAAGTCTTTTATATTATATGTAAGTATGTGTGCATGTACAAATATATACATACTATGTATACAGACAAATATCTTCCTTCCAAACCAATATCTTGGATGCCCAAACCACTTCATTTGGCATCGTGGCATTGAGTAGAAGGAACATTAAAGATAAAACTTTTGCTATACATCTTCTAATTTCACGCGAACTTCATCTCAGACCTTGATTTTCTCGCAAGACTTGAAATAACTCAGACACAACTTCGCTGTTAATGCTTTATGTTGATGTTGCGCAGGAAACAACAACTAATTAGGCATTTTATAAAGGGTTTTTCAATTGACTCGTACTTATGAACCGCACTTTATATTTGTTACTTTTGCGCTGTTCGGCTTAGCTAAGAGTCAATAAATTCTCATTAGAACTTTGTTGCACGCTGTCAATTATCAGCTGGTCCATAAATAGGCACAAAATTTAACTTAAATTCGGTTTCTTAAGATAGAGAAAATCCTATAATAGAGTATGCAATGCGTGCGATTGATTACATTGTTATTTTTTTTTTTTTTTTTTTTTTTTTTTTTAGCAGTAAGCTTACTAAAGAAAATTGCTGATCATCGAATATACATATATCATTTTCGTAAAAGAAATGTTAGACAAACTTCAGTGAGGACGGGGCACAGAACGCAGATTTTCATTTGACGGCCCAAATAATTATCAAAATGAAATCAAACTGTTTTAAATACTTTTCAGGTTATACAAATGCTAATTTAGTGGCATCTGTCGAGCTCAACAACAAATGATTTTATTTTCTGAGTTTTGGGAATTAAGAAAGCTAAATTTTTTTTATTTAAATTTTTATAAATGAATAATGTATCAATTTGCTATGACAAGATGGCTTTTCCATTTGAGAATTACGTCCCACTATTCGTAAAAGCTCTTTTTTATTCTAGCATGTAAAATTTCATTTTAAGCAAATATATCTTCTACTCAAATATGAACGAGACGTTATCAATAAAACGGTCCGCGCATGACATATGGCAAAAATAATTTTTTTGTTTTTTGCTAGGACTGTTATAAGCTTACATGGCAAATTTCAGCGTGATATGTCATATAGTTTGTTTTCTGTGCTACTGTGAACAAGTCAAGCTCGAGTGTGTTCTTCGAATTTAACGATGGAAATTCAAGTTGAACAAAGAATTTGTTTGAAATTTTGTTATTCCAACAAAATTTCGGCTTCAGACGCTTTAAAAATGTTGCAGACAACCTATGGGGACTCTGCTCTATCGCGTGCACGTGTTTTCCAGTGGTACAAATCGTTCATACATCACGTCTTGTTCGCGATTTTTTGAACAAAAATAATGTTAATATCGTTCCGCATGCACCGTATTCGCCTGATATGGCTCCATGTGACTTTTTCCTGTTTTCCAAGCTCAAGTTGCCGCTCCGTGGAAAACATTTTGAGACAATTGAAGTCATAAAAGAGAATTCGAAGAACACATTCGAGCTTGACTTGTTTACAGTAGCACAGAAAACAAACTATGTGACATAGCACGCTGAAATTTGCTATGTAAGCTTATAACAGTCCTACCAAAAAACAAAACAATTATTTTTGCCATATGTCATCCGCGGACCGTTTTATTGATAACGTCTCGTTCATATTTGAGCAGAAGTTAAGTCTCTAGACTGTAAGGTTATTGTAATTAGAAACTTAAATAAAATGAAAATGAATTGAAAACTATTCTATAGAAACTATTTATTTTTGAAATCTCAAAATCAATTGAAACTATGCACAGCACTTCTTCACATAATTCATTTGGTGCTCTTTGGAGTTTTATTTTATAATTATTAATCTTGCAATAACAAATGTTCCACTTACGGGCGTAAAATTGTTTTCTTAAGAAACAACATTTGATTTTATTATAAAAAAAAAATTAAATATGAAATTAAATTCTTAAATTATAAGTCAACCCTAATGTGGCTCTGAAGCTAGTTAGCTGGGTATATCTATAAGACTATTTTCTCAAAGTCTGATGAGGCGTTTGGGTCCTGCGGGTAGACGACCAAAAAGCGATTCAAGAGTTAAAACATGAAAATGAATTTGCCATCGGTAAGATAAGAGATGAAACTAGCGAAATTGTACTGAAAAATGGGTGCGACAAAATTGGCCACTATAAAGTGAGCCGTAGAAGTTATTCGAATGAAATCGTTTTCGATGGTTAATAGTAAGAGTTACTTTTTCTATAGTGTCAAGGCCGTTTTCCATCTGTCAGTTCTCTACTTATAAAGTTTATTGAGAGATAAGCTGGCTAGCACTGCTAACCAAAACAAAATTCCTAACTCAAGCACACGCTCGGTAATGTATTATGTGGAGGAAAATGCTCAACATCGTATGCAAAAGCATACAAGAAGGCGCTTTAAACCTGCACCTTATTTTAATGGCAAGCAGTATGCAAAATTGCAAAAACAAAATTCATGTAAATGTTGTCGTTGCTCTAGTGACACTAGCTTTATAAATTTTCTTTGGTCAGACGCTCTTAAAGCTTTATAAACGTTTTCCGTGGAAAACATAGAAAACGACATAAATTCCATATAATAACTATTGTTATAATTCTAAACAAATCTCAGCTGAATTGAAGCTATCGAGTATTCACAATTAGTTTTTGTAAATTCTTTCTAATTTGGGCAAAAATTAAATTATCCTTTCAATCCATCATTCGATTATGTTATCACTAAGGGCCAGTTTGTCCGTGCTACTTTAACTGTGTGACTTTTTAAACTCAGTTTAAGCAAAAATAGTAAATTCGGGGACTTAAACTTAGTTTAACTGGAAAGCGGAAGCGAAGTACAAAAAAAAATCCGAAGTACACGCGAATGCCTCAAATTAAAATGAGCGTCAGTATATTTCGCCACACGTAAATAAGCATTCTCCTAGTGCATATTTTGCTTAAAGGCTACCCTAATACCCCCTCATCTCCTCCTTCTGTGATATTAACATCTTGTCAAACTTCTGTTTTGACTTCCCCCCGTTTTCTAATGTGGGCACCTTGCTGTGTTAACATTTTAAAAATCTTGTTGCCATTTTTTAAATGTTAAATCGGATTGGTACATTCGCATAGACAATTGAAGCGGTAAAAAGAGAATTCAGTTATTAAACTATGGAGTAACAGCTGATGTTAAGGCAGTCATGGCAAGAAATCGTTAAGACAGATATGTATGTTTTAAAAATTAAATGGGCAGTCCCCACCTGTCATTTCCGTTTTAGCGGAGCTCTTTTAGCTTAATATTTATAATAGAAAGTGTAAATGCTTACACCACATAACATTAACTAATAAAGTGAAGCCTCTTTATTAATGGAAGTCCCGAAATTCCCCAATCAGGATTCATAAAAAATGAATCAAATCCTTTTTGATGTAATACCTGCAATAAACCGCTAGTACATACTTTCCCTACAGGGTAAAATTAAAATATACGCACACAAGCACTTGATATTTACTTGTATGTACATATGTATATACGAGTACCTACGTAATTGCATACATACATGTACATATATATAGATACTTGTATTTTTCGACAGCCAGAGTTTTGGCTATGTTTCAAACTCATGGTTATAATTCAAGTATGGCCAAAACTACAATGAATGCGAACGTTATTTGAATGATGGGAAATTTTCGGCATACAAATTAATGCGGGTCGCCATTGAGCATGCATGGATTCCGGACATTCGCAGAAGCACCAAGCGGTGTCGCGCCGGACCAAATATCAGACACAGCGCACACAGAGCAGCGCGGATAAGCATTTACTGGCAGTATTACATTAACGGCCACTACAACAGCAACGAACGACATGCGATAGTACAAAATACAACATCAACGAAAATAATTGCTGACAAGGTGCAAAATTGTTTAGAATCACTGTGCAGCCAATAACAATCGTGTGCAGGCCCAGTGTCAACTAAGTATATTCCAATTGAAGTACACAGCAAGTGCAATCGGTTATCTAACCAGAAAAATATATAACCACTGTCACACCGCGCCGCGTTTATTCCTTGTACGGGCCTAAAAGGCGCTGTGCTATAGTTGTATCCCCACCAGTGATATACATATGTTATGTATGTGCATATATACATATGTTCGTATTATATTCTTTCGACGAATATAGATTCAAAAATAATTACAAACTTAAAAATCTTCACTTATCGAAGTGATTGCACTTCTTGTACACGCCAATAGAAACATTATTTAATGCCTCTGTATTAGGTTTTTGGATTTTTTATTACTCCCATTTTCTTTGGGAGCAGAGCAAACTCAGTGCGGAAAATCGAAATGTCTATCACGTCTGCGTGCAATATACGCACCTGCGTGTAAATTATGTTGACAATATATTGTGGGTTTATTCAACGTATTACATTTCAAGTCACTGCACTGCACCACGCTCACATTGTACTTAACATTTTCATAAGTTTTGGCACGATTTGCACAATTTTTTCACTTTTTCAACTAGAAAAGCCAACATTTCCGAGCAGATGAAAATTTTTATTCAGAAAATTGCCCGAAGACACGACAGAACGAACCCCACAAAAATACGCCACAGCAAGACGGGCGATTGGGGCTGTATTATATGCAGTGTTGTTGCTGCTTTTGTTGTTTGTGTATTTTATGATAATGCAGGGTGGTGGCGGGTGGTACACATAGAATACAGAACGTACATCAAGAACAGTGCTGCCAAATCAAAACATTACCTTTGTAGAAAAGAAACAGGGATGTTCTATTTATTCATTTTCTTTAAAACTTTTCAATGGCAGTTTGCTAGAATAGTTTTTATTGATATAAGAACAAATTAAAGCTTTATGGATCGTAACAAAAGAAATAGAATATTACTGGTACAATGCAAGATAAATTAAAATGTTTAAGAATATTTTTCCATTGACACTCGGTGTTTGATGCACTCTGTGTTATATCAATGAAATGCTTACCTGATGTGTTCTATTAAAAAATCAAAAGACGAGTTTACATTTTCATTTCTCTTTATTCGCTAATAATATAATATGAATTATTATTTCTTCGTTTTATCAACAAATTTGGACGGCAGAATTTATATTCCAGTTTTCATAGCAAGAACTCTTATTAGGAAAACAGTACCATACGGAACGAACTGGCAATACCATCTATTTGGCATACAGCATTATAAACATACTAGACAATGCAGCAGAATGCAACCGGGCTTACACACATACATACATTCTGTACATGAATGCTAGAAAGGCAGCACCATAATTAAATGATAAATAATAATTCAATGATAATTAATAATTGAATCATGGGCCGCACTACATAAATGAAAAAAAAAATTAAGATTTTAAACAAGCTAATATTCTAATAAACGTATTAAATATTTGACTTAAAAATAATTGGGTGCATTTCAGCTTCATTTCAACAACCCAATAAAACTAAAAGAGATTTTGTTTGTTTATTTCATCCAAACGGTCGAGATGCATATCAAACATCTTCTTGATAGCGTTTTTGGAGATATCTTCATTATAGTGGTCGTCGATCCTTGAATGCCTTCAATGTCAGAAGGAAGCTCACGGAGCTAAATCAGCTAGAGCGTCTGACGCAATGAAGATTTCGTTTATTCATGAATTTAAACACAACTTCAAGTTTTTTTTCATTCACAGCAGATATGCGACGACCTTTTTTGGAGGGTACCTTTTTGGAAGGAATACAATTATTTAAATAATTATTTTCGGTTCAGTTGTTTTGTTGGCAAAAATGCAACCATATGCTAAATTAGCTGTTCTGCTTACTTACACATTTTCGCTAGGAAAAATTTGGTCTTGCAAGGATTTCCAACTTCCGCACAAAATTAAATGTAATTTTACTCATTAATTGCAAATTTTCGGGCTTACGCGATTTAATAAAACTTATATTCATAAAAACTATTTGCATGGCGAACACACTAAATGTTGAGAAAGTACGTTTAAGAAAAGAAACGAAAAAAGCTGATAGCAGTGACGTCATCCGTACCTTACATTTTTACTTTTGTTTGTGTTCTGTTGAAGGTTGAGCAAAAATTATGAAAATAAAATCAATTAAGTATTAAAATAATGAGACATATTAAATAAACATAATTCAGTGAAGAAGATCTTGGCTTCAGTGGGTGTGCCCAACTCGCGCCGGTTAGCATGAGAAAGAAATGACTGGCGCGCTTTGTTGAACTCGTCAATCAGTGTTATTTAATTCATTTAAATAATGTAAAACCTGCCTCTATGAAAATTACCATGCAAGCAAGACATTTGAACATTCCATACAAATTAACAACTCATTTAAAATATTGCTATTAAAATAAAACGTGTTAAATAAAGGGTTTTTCAATAAGGGCGGGTAGATGTTAAAATGGAATAAAATGGCGTTTGCTGTGTGGCACGTAGCGCCGTCCTGCTGGAACCACATGTCGTCTAGGTCCATATGGTTCAATATGGGCCATAAGAAATTGGAAGGGCCACCACGTCTACCGAAAAATGGGCGCAATGCGCGCAACGTTTGCGTTAATGAACACTCATTTTGATAATAAAGTTTTATCATTTGAACGTGCTGTTCAATCGTGTAACTTGCCATGAGATTTGGCATAAACAACTGAATAATAAACAAAAGATTTTACAGATGTCATCAAAACAAAATGGCTGCCACAGGGCGCCAAAATCGACCCGCGCCAATTGAAAAACCCTTTAGATTCATGGCACTATTTTTTATTTCAGTTAATTTCTAGTTACGTTGTTTTTTGCTCATATGAGTTGCTTGCTAGTGGGAGAAGACTCGAAGGTTCTCATCGTTTGCTTCGGTGAAGTGATTTACCCATGAAAATTCCTCTCTTCAACTGTCTCCTACTCCCCGGTGTTGAACATCTGAGGGTGCTGCTTAAGGCAGATGTATCCCGCCGGGTTCTCCAAGCCGTCGTGCTCTAAGCATTACAATTTAGACAGCTAAAACCAATTAATCGTCTGGAAAAACTAAATATTATTGCATTAATAATGGGCAACTAACAACACCAATATTTAGTGCATATATTTTCACAGCACTAGCACTGAGCAGAATAAATTCAACATTATTACATGAAGTACGCGGAGAATATCAGCCAAAACAGTAATTAGTTTTCCTTGCGTTTAAAAAATCCTCCACGAGCAGCTACTT
Organism: Anastrepha obliqua; assembly: GCF_027943255.1. Taxonomy (NCBI): domain Eukaryota; kingdom Metazoa; phylum Arthropoda; class Insecta; order Diptera; family Tephritidae; genus Anastrepha; species Anastrepha obliqua. The sequence goes on along the minus strand of NC_072893.1, from coordinate 59,310,690 downwards.
CATCTGTACCATGTACAAAGAGTACAGGCCTTCATTCAACTTGACCATCAAGTGCGTTTGGATCTTTGACACTACTTTCTACGCAATGAAGCTTAGAACACCCGCCTTCGTGACGATACCCTTTTTACTGATGAATCTGGGCCCACACGAAATGGGTCGGCGAAAATCCTCGTGTTGACGGTGCCCCAACTCTTCTGTGTGCTCCAGCTCCTTTCTCAATTGCTGTTGAGGAGCATTTACACAAAATTTTTCCACCAGAATGAGCAGAAAGAAGCGAACTTATATTATGGCCTGCAGGATTCCTTTATGTAAACCCTCCAAATTTATTTTTTTAGGAATATTTGAAAACATTAGACTATGGTAATCCAGGAAATATCGTTGAACAGACCCAACCTACTAAGAGAATTTTAGAAATAAAGGGCGATCAATTAGAGATATCGGATTATAAATTTATTACTTTTGTGTAGAAGCATTCATGGCATATATTTTTTTTTAAATATTCTCTTTAAAACGTACGCCGACACTGCATCTTAATTCGGCCATCCGTGAACTCCAATTTTGAATGACTCGGCCGGAAGGTTGTGAACAACTTTAGTAATGTTGGCTTCCAATGCCTCAATCGAAGATGCTTTATTCACAACGTATTTAGGCTTTACTTTACTTTCGTGTGCCCAATCCACTGGCCCGAGACGAGAAATAAATTGGCTCCCCGAAACGATGACGCAGTAAATCCATTGTTTCAGGGGCGGTATGGCAAGTAGCGCCGTCTTGTTGGAACCAAATGTTGGGGAGATCACGGGCTTCAATTTCCGTTCATCTGACATCAAAAAGTCGTTTATCATGGCGCATAGCGTACATTGTCGCCAGCCTCGTCTTTGAAGCCCATAGGCCGCACCAAACGGTTGTTTACAATGGATGTAACGACTGTTCTTGAATGGCTTCTCGTTGCTCATTAAACCACGAATGGGCCCCATCGCTGAACACCATAAGTTGGCCTAAGCGCGCGATGAGCACATTTCACAGAGCTTCGATTTTCATCATACAGTTGTAAGATTTGTAAACGTTGTTGAGGCGTAAGTCTTTCAATGATGAAATGTAAATGAATACTGAAAAAATTATGTATTTAGTTTACAATAGTCACGCGTGATCTGTCAAAAAACCCCTACTGGAAAAAGTACCTCGAATCTGATCATCCTGTGCATACGAATATCCTTTAGCCAAAAATTTCGTACCTGCTTTCTGTTTTGGTTTTCTTTGTTTGTATGGTTTTTTGTGCACAATAAATAAAAAGGTGAATGGGCAAAAATGTTTCAGAAAATAATAACATATCCATTTTACTTTTTTGCTTCTTTTAGTCCATACTATTAATCTCCTTAAATATTTCACATTATTATTATTATTATTTTTTTTTTGACATTCTCTATGTTGTCCGGGCTTGGCAGCTTGGGGGTAGTATGGTTAATTCGGTGTAAAACAAGCATATTTTTCGAAATTTTTTTGTCGACACAGTTGATTTATTCAAAATTTTAAAATTACTTCATTATAAAGTCATATTTAAAGAATATTGTGTGAAATTTTCATTGATTTTTATGAAGAAATGAGTTGGTGGTAGCGAATCTTCGCGGACGTCTCATAAAAAAGTTTTATTGCGGTGTCCCTCAGAACTCATTACTGGATCAACTAAAATCAAAAAACCAAATTGATTTCATCAGCTAATAAAGTTTCGCAGGTAACAACGTCGAATTTTTTTTTTTTTTTTTTTTTTTTTAATTTTTTAAAGCGCTTTGAAGTCAAAATACCGATTTTTCATAAAAAAAACTTGAAAACTTTGTTGTTTTAAAATATGACAAAATTTAAAAAAAAAAAAACTCGACGTCATTACCTCGTGAATAAAGTAAAGAAACAAAAAAACCAAATTTGAAAAGAATCGGTGCAGTAGATATGAATCTACAGTGGACACCGACCGTAAAAAAGGCAAGTGTGAAAAAAACGCGTTTAAAGATTTTCGGCAGAGTGAAATCCGGTTGGAGAGGTAGATACTTAATCCTTTGTGTCTTTGTCAATTTTACTCTAATGCACTTCAAACTTTCACACAATAATCTTAAGATGTTATAGAATAATTAAAAAAAAAAAAAAAAAAAATGAAAAAAAAAAAATACCATACTACCCCCTTATATCAACAGCTCTGGCTGGCGTAGATATCTGCCTGTTGAAGGTCCCATAATGGTATCAAATCGGCGTTTTAGTGCTACTTGACGAGTGCCAGACTGGCACTTCAACCATTTCACCTACCTATCTACCTCTATGTTGTATATTACCCAGATTAAGTTTGAAATAACAGCTCAATTCCAAATCATTCTAAGCTATTATGAGAGAAAAATTGTACACTGCTACGAAATGTTTAATTTATTCCAATCAAAATGGTATTTTTTTAACAGGTAGGTCCTTTGTTTCCAAACTGGCAATTTTCAGTAAATATATTATTGAAACTTTTTCATTTGGACTTCAAGTTGATTGTATCTACATTAATTTCTCCGAGATTTCTCTGATGTGCCCCATTAAGAAACTCATGGGATGTGATTATGCTCCAGGCTGGACTTAATCAACTCGCTTCTTGGTGTACATATCCATGTATCTTGTTAAAGTCTTGTATTATTCTAATATACAATCCTCATATTATATTTCTAATAATGTCTTCCAATCTGTGGACTTACCCTAATTTTTCATTCTCAAGTCATATCAATTATATTATCTCAAAATCATACTCGATCTTGGACTTTGTTAGATGTAACACTTCAAACTTCTCAGATCCTTGCACAATGGAATTATTGTTCATTGCGTTTGTTCGGACTAAGTTGGAGCATATTTCATTTATTAGGAAACTTTGTAACCAATTTGCTATCAAAAGAACAGAACGGATACAAAAGACGTTTCTTGAAGCTCCTAAGATCTTTTTCTGTTCAATTGCCCTCTTAAAGTTGCCACTTGTTATTAATCAGATTAAAGTCGCTCGAATGCAGAAGGTCGATTCGCTGCTTTGTGTTTAATTTCATTCAAGGTGGCTTTAATTGTGCGTCTCTCTTGCAACGCATTAACTTTCTTATTCCGGCGAGAACTTTACGAAGCTCGTAACCATTTTATCTCAAGATATTCAACATGAATTTGGACTCCAATGCACCTATTGTATTCTTAGCGAATTTAATGATATCTCGAATTCCATTTCGTTATAATTTAAGATCAGATTTTTAAAATAAAAAATTCCGTCAAAAAAAAAAATCCAAGAGTCGGTAAAAAAAGCAAAGCATTTATAGTCCACTAGATTTATTATATTGTAGCCAAAATAGGCCTCTTCTGAAATATTACCGGGGAATACGGCGATTGCTCGATGATATCTGAAAAATACTTGACCAGAGATTTGTTCACAGTGATTGCTTTGTAATATGATGCGATAGAAGTTTTTCACCAAATTTGTCCCTTTCAACGAATTTCATCTCTAAAACATTACATAATACCTAGATAACATTTTTTAATTAGTTAATTAATTTAACTGAATGATCAATTTCTGGTGCTTTTTTACAGAATGCATGTTGATGCTTAGTAAAAACTAACTTAAATTTAACAGGATTTTACATATTTATAAAAAAGTTGTTTCAATTAAATTTTAATTTAATTTTAATTTAAATTATATTTGGCTAGGTATTACTAAGAATTCCTGAAGATGGCTTTTACTTGTGGTCGAAATATCAATAAATAATTTGTAGTAGTATTTAAATTTATTGCTTTATTATTAAGTCCGCCGTAAGCTCACAAAATAAAAAACGAAAACTAAATGTGTGGAGGCTATCAAAATATCTTAAATCATTGGGGTCACTGAAAATATGTTCTTGTCATAGTAAATGTTATCGTATAAAATTCCATTGACGTAATCGAAAAAAGTTATATCTATCGACTGTTTTCTTAAGAGCTTGAGAACTTAAAATGATAATAGATATACAAGTATATATAATTGGCGCTTGATATTGTTCCACAAACGGAGGGATCTACGCTTTTAAGCTTAAGAAAAAAAATTTTCATGCACGGAGACTCCGATTTGCGCGTTTCACCTGCGTTCTAATCACTGGTATGTGAATGTGGATTAAAAAAAAATATTACTCATTTTGTACTATACAAATATCAACTTGAACAATCTTATGATGCAGCAGGTTAGCGCAACATTTCAAACAGCAATAGATTTTTTCGAAATCGTGTCTCGCCATCTGCGATTTTCAGATTTTTTGGTGGGTAGCCAATAAAAATCGTTGTTAATCGGTGACATATTCTTAAACTATTCAGATGTAATACGTTGGCTGCGATTGCTTCACCAGTCATGTTTATGAATAGTAATTCATTACCTTACACTAATTTTGTTGTAACCCTTTACTGCATGAATTAATAAAGCGTTGAAAAAAAGTCAGTATCAATAAGACATATTAAAAGAAAAATAATGGACAAAAAAAATTATTATTCTTCGAAAAAGATGAGTATCCAATATCAACTCCATGAAAATGTTTTTCTTTTGTCAAAAAGTACTTACTATTTACTCTCTTATCATTTTTTGAAAATGAATCTCTCGCACTTCAATTCTGCTTTTTCACCCACAAGTGAGGTTATTTTGCAATATCACACAATCATAAATATATATTTGATGGATTCAAATAGCTTGAATTATTTTATAATAATTAATTTGGAAATAAAATTGCATCAAAACTTCAATACCATATATGGGCCCATATGCTATAAGAGGCTAAGTATTTTGTTAATTTTATTTTAAGTAATATGGTTCAATTGTTTGTCTATTTCAATTTGTTTTCTATGGAGTAAAATACTAAGTATTTTAACATAAATTTATATACTTCCTTATACTCTTTCTCTTGTAGAGATAAGAAATGTGTAACCGTTGATACGCTGATATATGGAGAATGGTTTTTGAAACCAGTGAAAGCCAACGTTTTAAGGCGAATATCGTGAGCTAGGCCCAAAACCCGTCTTTTAAATAATTTACTGAAAGGTATCCATATAATTTTTTATTTCTTTAATGATGTAAAGTAGAGGTTCTATGCTCCAATGGGAGATGAAGGAAACGATGATGGTGAAATAGAAAACACTTAACGAAGACCGTAAACTCAAAACTTAATAGAGAAGAAAGATTTAACTATCGGGGCTTGGCTGAAATTTCATTGATGATTTTTATTAAATTGCGTTCTCTTAGGAACTTCTACTCTTTTTATGGGGGAATCTTTAAAACTAAGTATGCCAGTAATGCTCCCATTACTCGTGCTTAATGGGAATTAAATTCCGTTCATAATAATCTTGTTCTCGATTTTTCGCTTTCAGGAGCAGCATTTTTAAATCTCTCGAATTCTATATTATAGTTGTTTTTAAATACATGTAATTAATCAGTAGTTTAATCTAAGCAACTTTTGTATCATAGCCTGTAAGGATTGTAATTCATAGACTGAAATAAATAAATATATAAATAAATACAAAAATATAAATGAGAAAAACATTTTTCTAATAGCGGTCGGGCGTAGGCAGGCAATGGCAAACCTTCGAGGTTATTTTTTCCATGCAAAAGCTTCTCATAAAAAAAAGATCTGCTGTTGGGAGTCGGCTTGAAACTGTAGGTCCCTCCATTTGTAGAACAACATCAAGACGCACACCACAAATAGGAGGAGGAGCTCGGCCAAATACCCAAAAAGGGTGTACGCGCCAATTATATATATATATATACATATATATATATATATATATATATATATATAAATAAATTGTATAGATATAATATATTTTTTAAATATTCGTCATAAAAACTAAGCACCTAATACAATTAATGAGAAATTACCTAAATAAAACTAACTTTAAGGGGTTAGGGGTAGTAAGAATTTTCAAGAAATTGGATTTTTTTTTGCATTTTTTTTTAAGTATAAAATCTTAAAAATATCGTGTGAAAATTTGAAGTGAATCCGACAAATACTTTTCGAGTTATTCAACAATTAACAAAGGGCGTTCGGGCGCTCCGGAGCAGATAGCAAAACTTTAAATGCGTTTTTCTCAAAACTATGTTTTTTGAACTGATGATCACTGTAACTTAAAACCCACTTGGTAGATTTCCATAAAACCCATACTGCTTTCGAAAAACAAAAATTTCGATTTTTTTATTGTCGGTTTTTTCTCGAAAATCTGAGGCCGCTGTATTGTTAATGTTGAAAAAAAAGCTTCGATCAGGCACAAGATTATCTGTTAATAAAACTAATTTCTCTTGTGCGATTGATTTTAGATGAATCTCCAAGGACTTGTGATGATCACCGCAAGAGACTTCTGGAGAAACGGGCTCCACACAAACATGGATAACTTTTACAACTATTAATTTTTTTTTTTTTTTTTGAAATTTTGCTTAAGTCAAGTCGAAACATGATGTATTATTGCTATGTTTTTATTTTTGAAAAGTAAAGCAATTGACCAGCGAACAAAATTATTGAAAATTATCATTTTTTCGGGCCTCTGACTACCCCTAACCCCATAAGTTTCTAGAACGAATGATAAAAAAACTTCCCCATTTCGCCAAGTCGTGAGTATGGTAACTGTTATGAAAACTGAGATATCCGAACGATTTTTTTTTTGACAATCTGACAATAAACCCTGTTAGATTTATTGGTGGTTTGCACTTCGACCTCATGGATTTATCACAGTACCTTATAAAGTCCCAGTGTCCTTATTAAACTTAAGATAGAACTGGGTTAGACTGAGCGTATGTTACTTTCTTCTGGCTGCAAATGGCCGAGATGCATCAACCTTCTCCACGCTATAGCGCTACAGTCAAGGAGAAGGTGCATGAGTATCCGAGATTGGTTGCAGAAACGACAGAGTCAGTGGATATATCGAGATCATTTGCAAATTACTGCGCAGTCTGCAGTAGCAGAATGCCCGTGAGCATTCTCAGTTTGTTCTTGGGAAGAGTTATGAGTTTTAAAACCTCTTTTGTACCTCCCCCATAAGAATTTCACGTGCCCCTTAGTTTGGTGACAGCTTAAGTTTGGTGCAAGGTCTGAAACCACTGTAATTCAGGCACCAATCTATAAATTTGATTAAAATTTATTCATCTTATCGAAAGCACAAAAAACTAGTGCTTGATCGAAGAATTTTCTTTTCTGTTGCATACTCATTTATTTTTTAACAATAAATCATGGTTTTTTATCCTTAAAATTCCGGTATAAGCTGTTAGAAGTCATAGTTTTGTTAATTTCCAAAAACATACAGTACAGAGGTACGGCCAAGGTGCCAAGGCACAACTTGTGTTCAACTACGGCTCTACAAAATTATTATTTTTTTTTAATTTGGTGAAGTCAAGTTAAAATATTATACATATATTTACTCTTATATATGTATCTATATATGTATATAATATAGATATATATAATATATAATTGGCCCATGTTCGGGAGGGCGACCGCTTTTAGAAAAATCCTTTTCTATCATTTCGTATTTTATGGCCGGAAATTCTAAGCCAGGCACTTCCGAATGGTAGTCATGCATAAACCCATTTGGTTCCGGGTACCGTTTTAATTACTTTTACTGACGAAACAAATTTTCAAAATTCCTTTTTTTCAACTTGACTTGCCCCAGCCCTTGAATAAACTTGATAGGAATCTTAATCTTGGTATAGATCTCATTTTTGAAATTTATTTAAGAATAAAGTACGGGATTTTCAAAAGAACTATTAAAAAAAGACATGCTCAATATTTTATTGTATAAACTTTGGTTCCACCCGCTCTTGACACTTTCTTATTATGTATGGGAAATATTTTGTTTTTTATGGAAAGAATGTTTCATTTGAAAAAATTTTTCAAACCAACAGGTAATTTTAAACGAATCTCCTCCTATAAAATTATAACACTTTTTTTTTAATTTTTCCCAACACTTTTCAATTGCTTAATAAATGAAAGTTATAATTTCCGTTTAGAATAAATTTCAAATCTTGAATGAAAACTAATGAGCAGTACTATTAATAAAAAAATTTAATTTTTTTTGGTTAACACTCGAAAAACACATTTCAATTTACATTTTCACGCCAATGGTACGCAAATTGTTTGCAGATGTACGATTATTCCCATATTGCGACAGGATTTTTTTTTACGCTGCTCCAGTTTATTTCTTAATTATTATGTATTTAGATGTACATATGTAATTATTATATTTTTCCAGAATTTAATTCTTAATTTAAAACATAACGTAAAACTTTTCCAAACCAGGATTGTCAGACCTTTTTGCATGTCACAATGAATTTTTCTTAGTTGCATTTCAATTACAAGGAAGCCCTTCACAAGGCAGCTAACAATCGAATACAGTCAGATTGCCAAATGACGGACCGGCTTGTAATTTACTTATTATAATTTTTTTAAGAAATTTAATCACTTCCTTTCGATTCCACAGTTTAAGAACAAATGAATATCACCAACTCAATCCACGCTAAGTTTTATACAAAGAAATATATCCGAGCGCGTCTTAGTAAACCAAAGCGACTGCGAAACTTAGATTAAAAACGGTTGGATATTTAAGTAAGTATGCATATATGTGCACACACATATGTTATAATGTATGTATAAAATGCAGTGTTTTCTTAAAAACGTGTACCAAGAAGGCGGCGGCGATTTATCAGCAAACCACGCCTGCGCATGTGCTGAGGGCTGGCATTGTATTGGCTTATCGGCTTAATGCCAGACACAGGCGCAACGAATGCTCAAGGAGGTATGTATGTATGTATGCCTGTAACTAAAAGTGAATGCGATAAAATGGAACCTAAGCTTCTATAAAGCATAAATATGGAAATTCAAATATAAAATATTTACTAATACATACTTCTCGCTAGTACTAATACATATGAAAGAGTGTACATGCATATATCACACAGATATGTGAATACGAGGATTTGGTTAATTGACGCATAACAACAAAATATTAAAAAACAGAAAATAAAAAATGTCTTTAATAATTTCTTTTTATTTATTTTTTTTTTTATATACAATTTCCATTGATGTTCTGGCAGCAGTCACTATATACTGCCTTTCAAATTAATTATTTCTCACCCAAGATATATACATACATATATATATATGTATATATTTTGAAGTCTGGTTCCAATTTTTATTTTATTCAAGTAAATTCAATCGCCAAATCCGAAAATCCACATAATTTTCTTCCGTCAAGTACTTCTTCTAAGGCTATCTTTCCGAGCAGGCAAGTTTGGAAAGAGGGGAGAATCGACACGGATTTAGATACGGATCCAAGTTGGAATCTGGAGGGGCCGCGGAGGTTTTTTCTAAATCAGCCAATATTACGGTCTCCTTTAAACTGACAGAAACAAGCAGCGTTTTTCAGGCTGAGGTCTTCGCGATCCTGCAAGCATGCAAAATGCTTGGGAGGGAGACATAAATATTTTTTCCGATAGTCAAGCTGCGATCAAGGTCCTGTCGTCGCCGTATTGCAGCTCTCTTCTCGTAAACTCCTGTAAGGAGGAACTCAAACGTCGAGAACGTGGAGAAAACATTTCCCTTATCTGGGTTCCTGGGCACAGGAATATACAGGGAAATGAAATTGCCGATGAGCTTGCCAGGAAGCGGTCGACAGAACCGGTTTCAGTTGTTAAAGGAAAGCTACACATTTTATTTCTAAAAAAAGCGCAAGACAGATGGAGGTCTGTCTCATCGCGTGCTATTTCGAAAACACTATGGCCTCAATACGATATAAACAGAACGCTTAAAATGGTGGGAATCCCCCGCCATTCAATTTCCAAACTCTTTGGGGTGTTCACTGATCACTGGGTGATTGGTACTCATGCGGAGAAGCTTGGAATTCCGTACAACCCCTATTGCAGAAGCTGTGGGGATCCTGCAGAGAAAGAGACTGTTGAGCACTTTCGCTGCAAATATCCGGCTCTGGCGGCTAGGCGCTTGAGATTCCTTAGCGTACCCTTTGGGGATGGCTTAAAGAAATTCTCCAGCCTAGATCCCTTTTCTCTCCTCCACTACATCAACAGCACTGGATGGCTGTAGACGGTTTTCTCTTCCCTACATTTTTTCGCAGGTAGTGGTCCAGATTATGGTATCAAAACCGCGCGTAAGTGCTACTTGTAGTGTACCTGGGGTACTCTTGCCATCTAACCTACCTACCTACCTACTTTTGATATAACGTCAAATAACGGTTTTGGATTAAAGGAAAAACTTGATTATAAAAATTTTAATATATGGAGAAACCGTTAACCGATCAAAACGAGTCATGTATCAAATTACAGGTGATTAAATTCTTCTTGCTTTTGCTTTATTTTTTTATGATGTATTTATGATATGTATTTACAAAGTTAAAAAAAAAATGTTTGCAAAATATGAAAATTACCTATTTATTTGGTTGGGGAATAAGTTCATAGCTTTTTCACCGAAGACTTTCATTTAAACAAAAAACAATAATTGTATCAATAAATGAATCACTTATATATACGCCATCCCTGTTTACAACCTCTTCCCACCTCTCGACCAATTTGTTCATGCCGTTCCGCCAAAACTCGCCTGATCTGGTGTCAAAGAAGTTGTTGAGCCGATTTTTAAGGATCTCTTTGTTATCGAAGGTAACGCCCTTCATACGGTTTGACAAGGACCGGAAAACATGGAACCGACCGAAGATGGAAGGTCCGAAGAATACGGCAGATGTTGAAGGAGCACTTGGAGTGTAGCTTTGATGACTTGTGCAATATGGGGCCTGGCGTTGCCGTGAGTAGTATAGTTTGACCATGTCGATCAGGTCTTTTCAGACCAATGGCCTCATTTACGCGGTGTAGCTGGGCAATGTAGAGCTCCGTATTGAACGTGGCATTCTTCAAGCATTTCACAGTGAACCATGCCCTCTAGTCCCACCAAAACACATTGCTTCTTTGGATGAAGATCCGGTTTGACTCTCGGCTTTGGCGTATTCCCTGGAGCCACTTACTTCTTTCTTTGCTTCGTATTGATGTATGAGCAGCATTTCTTTTCCCCCCTGACGATTTGGTACAAAAAGTGCTGTTTATGACCGCGTGTTACTCGAGGGGGGGCGAAATGCTGAGAAGCAATTTGAAGGCGGCTTTCTTTGTTTTTTCGTTGAGCGCTCGTGAGACACCCAGGCTCCCAATTTTTTGATAAATCCCATTGAATGAAGGTGATAGAGAATCGTTTTATGATCGCAGCTCATTTTTCCGCCAGTTCACGACTGGTTTGGCGACTGTTTTTCTTCAAAAGTGCTTTGAGACATTCTTCATCGAATTCAGAAGGCCTTCCACTGCGCGACGTGTCATCGACGTCAAAGTTCTTTTACGACTACTTCATCATTATTATATGCAACTAGAATGAGATGAGACTTTAATAGTAGGAAAAGAAAAGGTAAAGTCAGTTCGAGCCGCAGAGCTTAATCATTCAGGTACCATTTATTATAGGCGTACAATTACTGGCATAGACGCCTGTTAGTGTTGCCTTTTCCCAACTGGATAAAGAAGCAAAGCGAATGAGTCTGGTGGTGAACGAGGACAAAACAAAGTACCTCCTGTCATCAAACAAATAGTCGGCGTACTCGCGTACCGGCACCTACGTCACTGTTGACAGCTATGATTTCGAGGTTGTAAAAGGCTTCGTATATTTAGGAACCAGCATTAACATCGATAACAATGTCAGCCTTGAAATCCAACGTAGAATCTCTCTTGCCACCAAGTGCTACTTTGGACTAAGTAGGGAACTGAATAGTAAAGTGCTCTCTCGACGAGAAATCACAACGTACTTAGTCCTGCCATAAGTTATGTTACAAATTAAGTCCGTTATAGATATGAAATTATAATACTTCTTTCAATGAAGTTAGTCTTATTCAATTATGTAAATATTCAAAAAAATTTTTCAATTTTCATTCGAAATGGTCACCATTTGCTTTTACACAAGCCTTCAAACGATTAGGCCAGTCAGCTTTTGCAGCACGCACGATTTCCATGGATATTGACGGCGCTGCTCAAACCAAAGATTGTTTGAGACTCTCCAAATTTCAGTGAGGTCTTCGACAGGCTTTGCTCTTCAATTCTGATCACATACTGTAGTCCAATGGATTCACATTTGGTCTTCCAGACGGTCAGACACCTTTGCTACTATTTCGCAGAAATTAAGAGATGTAACGCCTTTATAAGACACTCCCCACGAAACCATTTCAGAGGCTGGATGGACCCTTGGAACAACGGTTTTTGCGGCTTTAGAAGTTTTAGCATAGATGTTGTCGTTTTGCTTATTATAAATTTCTTCAACAGTGAACATTTTCTCATCTGTGAAAAGGACATTTTCATGGTCGTTAATCGCGTGCCACCGAAGAAGGTGCTTGCATCTGTCGGGTCTAATTTTCTTCAAGTGCGTTGTCAAAGGGTTGTGTGCGCTGTATGGCGGCATAGACATAGTTCAGTCAATAAAACTCCAACGACTCCACTAACTAGGTCATGTCTTCGGAATTAATAAAACGCTCCAACTCTAAAAGTATTCGATGCGGTACCAGCTGGTGGTATCAGAGGAAGCGGTAAACCTCCCTTGCGTTTAAAATATTTGGTGGAAAAGGACTAGGCTTCGCAAATTGAAAAACCGTTATCCGTAAATCGAGATCCTCCGCCCCGGTGGTAGAACTAGACCAACATCAACTAGACGTAACATCAACAGGCAGCATTTGCTTGCTGTACGTGTACTCCAACTACAGAGGGCACTTAACATTTTGTTTGACCACTGCTCTGAGCTACTATCAGTAACGAAACGTCTTTATCTTTATTTTCGACTTCGGCTTCACTGTGCAACATAAATTCCACAAATGAAGCTAAACCTAATCAAAGTAAATGAGAGATAAAGGTGTTCAATTCGTAATGTCAAGAACACTGAGCTTCTTGAAATTTTGCCGTAAGTGCTTCAAGTAAAGCTGCCATTTGGAGCCATTTCATATATTTCAGTATTGTTCTTTTTTTTTTTTTGACAGTTATCGCAGCCAAGCAAGCAAAGCCAGCCTGCCTTAGGCCTGCACCTTTATGTTTTTGCTTACAGAGGCAGGAGGGGCTGCACAGGAAAGAGAAGGCATGACGCTAAACAGTTGGCGGTTCGGCGCAAATCCAGTTTTTTTTTCTTTAACTGAAATCACGTAAAAAATATTTGTTTATAAAATTAATTGAATGGAAGTGAAAAACTTTTTGGCGGCTTTCACTTTTTTTAAACAATTGAACAACACTGAGTATAAGACCTCACTAGTTAAATAAGACTTCAAAGATAAATAGCATCTTAGTAGAAACTGTAGCAATCGTCCAGTCTCTACAATAAATGCATTTTATCTGTATTTAGGGTAGCACTTTTTTTAGGGTGAACTTTTTTTCGAGCCGTTCTAATGTATATTAATTATGTTCACATCTTAATAAATGAAAAAAAAATTTAGAAAGAATGAAAATAAATGAAAAAAAATTTAGAACTTATTTTGCAAAATGTGCATTTTTTATTGCCGCATTTCTGGACTCCCCTCTCACCACACTGAGTAAAACAATTTAACTCGCAACGAGACACACGCGAAAACTTTGTGCAACTACTTAGAGTTTATATGGAGTATAAGTGTGTGTGTGTATATATGTGTAAGTAAGCATGTATTTAATGTTTACTTATGAATTTACTTTTTAATAAATTTTACTTTGATCTGTTGTCTCTTCACACGACATAGCCGACATTCGTTTACATAATCGTTTCACCAATTTGCAATAAACAAAAATATTTGTAGGTCACGTGTAAATATTATGTACAAAAAACTTAACTTTCTTATATAGTCACATTGGCAGTAAACAGAGTATGTACGTATAGTAAATATTTACATAATACACATGGGCATATATGTATTTATGTACGTATGTATGAGTATGTAACCAAGATTAAAATGAACATATCCATGTATATATATATATATATGTGTGTGTGTATGTGTGTACAACAAAATTTCCACTTTGTGTGAGGACGCACATACATGCACATGTGTGTGTGTGTGTAAGTATAGTATATGGTGTATTTAGTAAAAGCCGATCACACATTTGCACGATGCACACTTTAATGCCTACGCGTACACTAATAAATATTCCAAGCTTTTTTTTAATATTTACAACAAATACATATGTATGTATATAGTATAGTCCAATTATACATATGCCGAGTATGTACATAGGTTTGTATGTATTGGTATGTTTACTTTTCTTGTACATGCAAAGCTTACAAAAATTTTGGAGTGCCACATTTTTCAGATTGCACTCTTATTATATTATTTAATAAATATTTAATGTTAGCAGAAGTACGTACACACATCTGTACATGTGTATGTATGCGTTACACGGCATGTACTTGTATGTATTGACAATATAATATTGCATACATACATATATAAAAGTATGTATTTGGCCATGCTTTGGAGGTATGTACACGCATATGTAGATATGTATGTGGGTACATAAGAATGCGAAACTGCGAGTATAGTAATGGAACGTACTACTAAATACTAATTAACGGAGAATTACACAAACTTCACCAAACCGTATGACTCACAATCCGTTAACACTCGAAACTTTTAATCTGCACAAAATGTTTTTTTTTTTATTGTTATTTTTATTATTATTTTTTGTTATTATTATGTTAAGTTTTTATTTTAAAAATATACATTCTCTGTCTCTGAAACTATGCATTTTATTATAATTGTTTTTTGAAATTTTTTCACTGCACCAAAGATTTATTGTCGCTGCTGTTTTGCTGCTCTTCACACTCTGTGAGCGCGTAGCCAGATTCCAAATCAAAACACTACATCGCGTAAAATCCACGAACGTGTAGAAAATAACAAAACGAGAAATTCCCTACCACTTATGTACATATCTACCTATACATATGTATAAAAAAGCAATCCTGTGCCTTGGCGCCACCACCCCCGTCATCTATCCCAACATACATGCATACGTACATATATGTATATGTACAAGCATGTTCTCATCCTGCTTGGCACAACACTTTGGGGCATACGCATAGCGTGGTGTCTACTGCGCCTGCGCCTATATGGTCAGACATTGTCCTTTTTTCGTTGCTCACCACCCCGCCGTTAATGCACCCCTCTAGTTTCATCCACTGAAATTGGGGTACTGGCATTTCTTTTGAAATCGATACAGAGCGTATTCGCTTTGACATAATGTTTACAGTGAGAAGGTAGGTACTCGATTAGATGTGCTCGGCGTGGCGCCACAAAGTCAAAAAGCTGGGCCACAAAGTGTCCTTCAAAACTTGTAATCAGTAGTAAGAGAGTTCGTTGTAGTCGTATGGGTAACTGTACAGCAATGCATGATTGGGTGTATGTAAGTGTGTTCACAAATATTTATGTACATAAAGGGTGATGTAAGAAGAGGTTTATTTAAAACTAGAAAAAAAAACATTGATAAAAATATATTTTTTTGTTGCCGATTCAGAGAAATTTCGGCGCTTGAAATATAACGGGGATCCTAGGTAAGGGGTTAGGGGTAGTCAGAATTTTCTTATAATTGGATTTTTTACATTTTTTTAAGTATAATATCGTAAAAACATTGTGTGAAAATCCGACAAGTACTTTTCGAGTTATTCAAAAATTAACAAAGGGCGCTCGGGCGCTCCAGAGCTCGATAGCAAAACTTTAAATGCGTTTTTCTCAAAACTATGTTTTTGAACTGGTGATCACTGTATCTTAAAAACCGCTTGTTAGTTTTCAATAAAATCCATACTGCTTTTGAAAAAAGTAAAAAACTCGTCCTTGATCGAAGGGTTTTTTTTCAAAAATTTCGATTTTTTTTAACAATTAATTGTCGGTTTTTTTCTCGAAAATCTGAAAAATATTTAGTGAGGCCGCCATATTGTTAATTTTGAAAAAATTGAATGTCCTGCCTTATGGAAGGCGAGAGTATTAACCATTGGCAAACCGCTTTTGAAAATCATCAAAGAACTGACCGGTATAGACGTAAACAGCCTTATGAGGTTTCTCAATCGCACGGACTGGATATAGTCGTGAAGAAATGTTCGTATAACTTGTTGGTGGCGAGGTTGTGGCAACAAAATGGGGTGGAAGCGCTAATTGCATTCCTGGTGTATCATCACTTCAACGAACCAAGTAACCACAAAAAAAAAGAAAATATTTCAAATCTTTTTTTTCACGATGTGCGGAGTTCCATCCAGCCGATGCGATGCGAGTCCCATAGACAATTACCTGCAGGGATTTATGGACAATCCAGATTCACTTGAAATAGTCACCACTTGAATATTCATTTCATCTTGCTAGGATGTAAGCCAAGAGCTTTATGCAAAATTCGCTTCAATGGGAGCTGAGATATTTCAAATTTCTGTGAATGGCGTTGAATCGATTGGCTTATTTTTTACAAAAGTATTTTAGTCTGGAAATATACTTGTACTGGTAAATTTTCTCGCTGACTCAGGAATATTCAATAGTAAAAGTTTTCGCGTGCCTGTGCCTTTTCTACACAACTCATCGCAGAGTTTCAGGAGTCCTTTCTTAGCCAAAGTTTCGAATTATATTAAAACAATTAAATAATACAAGATGTTATTTGAAGTATGCGCCATTGGAAGCTACAACTGTACTCCATCTTTCAAGCAGCATACGGATTCCTCTGACGAAAACTTCGAGCTGTTTTGACTTGATCCATTCATTGAGCCAGTTTGCGATGCCCTCGTAAGAAGTGAACCGCACTCCAGTAAGGGCTGACTGCATTGATCGGAACAAATGGTAATCCCATGTCTGGAGAAAACGGCGGATGGGACAAGATTTCCCAATTCAGTCGCTCTAAATATTTCTTGGCCGATTTAGCAACGTGTGGCTTGGCTTGTCATGCCTTCCGTTCCATTGCGGCCGCTCTTCTTTAAGAGCTCGATTCAAACGCATTAGCTGCAGTCGGTAACGATCGCCAGTGATAGTTTAAGGAGTTCATAATAGATAACACCCTTCTAATCCCACCAGATGCACAACATAACCTTTGAAGCATGAATATTTTTTTTCAGTGTCGATGAACCTGGCTCACCTAGCAGGCTCCAATTTTTTCGACGCTTAGTATTATTATAATAATAGATCCATTTTTCATCGCCAGTG
This sequence comes from Anastrepha obliqua, assembly GCF_027943255.1. Lineage (NCBI taxonomy): Eukaryota > Metazoa > Arthropoda > Insecta > Diptera > Tephritidae > Anastrepha > Anastrepha obliqua. The sequence goes on along the minus strand of NC_072893.1, from coordinate 59,293,488 downwards.
ATGATGCGATGCAGAAAACCTTTTCTTTCCTGCCGTTCAGGAATCATCTCACACGTCTCCAAACGTCTCTCGATATCCCTCTCCTTCAATTGATGTGGCAGACAGTAACCTGCTTTCTGGACCATTCCCATCACGTGCAAGCGACGGTTAATCTGTCAACATCCAACTCTTTAAACATATAATCGAGAGTTCGACAAACGTCTTCATCCAATAATTGTTGTAGTTGAGTATCTTCGATTGGTGCCCCTTCGCGATCTTTATCACTCACATCGAAATTGCCACTTTGGAAGCGTCAAAACCACTCTTTACAAGTTGTATTTGATGGAGCGTGATTGCCGACAATATGGATCAATATACGACAGCTTTCAGCTGCACTTTTCTTTAAGAGGTAATAACGAAGCATGACTTCCCCAAATGCTGCTTTTTTCGGGACGAGTGTAGACATTTCTGACGTCAGATAAAAAAGGATCCTTACGCTTCAAACGAATGTTAACTACTGCGATCCAGACCTCACATATACGCCTTCAAACCACCAGTATATTACTAGAGCGAACACAAAAATAGTATCAGGAGCGACACCTCTTTTACGAGAGAGGAAACTTACACTTTGTACTATTGAAAAATTCTTAATTGGCAAACTCAAATTTGCAAAACCTTATTAACGGTTTCTGGTTATATCTCAGCAATGAATTGAATGAAATGGATTACAGTATAAAAGGAGGAGGAATTTAGAGTAAAAAAAAAAACCCAACGGAATCAAATACCAGCACGCAGAACTCACTTTACACGGCTAATAACAGGATTACCAAGATTAACAAACTTAGCGTGCAAAAACTGGGCTGGCATCTCCCTGCTATGCACAACCAAAGTTTAGCCAAGCCTATGTCTTCAATTTGAGCCCAATAAAAAGCTGGTAGTTATGGTTTTACTGAAAAGACGTCTCCAGCAAAATTCTCGAGTAAAACGGGATAATGATGGCTTTTCTCAAAAATACGCCAAAACGAAGACGTGCTTCATTAGAAAAAATAATTGTTCGCCAAAATTTAAAAATATTAACCCACTTTAAAAAAACGTTGACGTAGATGAACGGTTTTACATATGATGTACTTTGAGAATCATATGGTCACTTTTCCCTTCTATTCAAAAAATCGAAATTTATTGAGCTGTGTTATTATGATACTTGTATATAGTAAAAGATTTTAAGCTGCACCTTGAGACTCACGATTTGAGTAAAAGTACTCGATAATGGCGCCCCGACACATTACTTAACGAGAAGGTTACGGAAGGAGCAACCGTTCAGACGACAGGAGGTTTTAGTTAGGGTTAAAGTCGCACACCGACGACCACGTAGGCTTTTGAGGATTTCCTTTTATTAGAAAAAAAGCTGTACCTTTCAAGTCGAAATATTGAAAACCCTTTCAAAATTTTGAAATATTTGTATCTTTTAGTTAAAGAGCTAATTTTCAGTTACTAAGATTCTATAGATATCAAAAAACAATACATCGCTGACTTTTAAACTCTATCAACAATATTTCTAAACTAATATATTAAGTGGGTTTTTTAATAAAAAATTTGATTGACGTCATAAACTTTTTGAACAACCATTTCCAAATACAAATAATTACCATCCAAGCAAATCTCTTGTTATTTCGTTTACGTAAAGTTCAATAAAAGCCTTGGGAAAATATATTTAAGAAGTTACTTATAGGACTCCTGTCATGATGGTATCTATCTACAAGTATCTTATAGTCTGTAAGCATCCTGCTTAATAAATAAATAATTAATATTAGAGACGATAAATTTTGACAAACAACCGACTTAAGTTGACTTGGCACCTTGCAGCTATTTCATCTTATATTTCACTAATATCGCATAAAAAGAACTAAGTCCTCACATATTCCTGCAAAATTTATTCAATGGCCTATACCCAATGCAAAAAAAAAAATAATATACCATATACTACAATTCACAGATCCCGAAAACCCCTATGTGAGAGAATTTTTCTTTAAGCTAAGTTTGAATATTTACTGCTTTGCTTCTACTTGATACTTTTCTTTTAATCTTCTGATCTATGTGAGTTGGTATGCGGCTCATTGGAGTATCTTGGTATGAAATACATATACACTTGTATATACATACATAGTTTAAAATTTTATTCATCGTATTGCAATTCTTCTATAGAAATACGTATAAGAAACAAAACCATTCTCCGTTCTGAGGCGGCAGTTGAAAAAATCAAGGCACACAAAATGAAAAAAATCTCGTCATAAGCCTGTAAATGTTGAGTACCTCAAGTCATTATTTCTAATCTATTTACACTCAAATAAAATACCGAAAGTTAATTATTTTGGAATTATTTTATTAAACCAACTCGGGTGAAGGCTACATATGCAAGCAGGTACAATTTAATAAAATTATAAAATAAAATGTAACTTAAATAAGAGCACTATGAAGCTATACTAATATTCATTGATTTACTCATATATAACTTTTTTTTAATTTTATTTATATTTTTCGAAAAACTAAATGTGCTGTTTTATAGCTTCGCATACAATAATCGGTAATACTAATAACTCAGTAATATTAATAGCTCCAAAAGTAATTAAAAAAAAAAAACATAAAATTAATAGTGAAAAGCAACGCGTAATCCTTAAGAGCCCCGCATATGTGTGCTACGCTTACAGAAACTGAATTAATATGTGCAAAAAAGTTAACAATAATCATTCCGGTAGCTTTTAAATAAATTGCCGCCTCTCCATTCTTAATAAGTCTTCGTGCAATTCATAGTGTCCAACTACGTCTATACATCATAAATAATTTAAGCATTAAAACTCTGAGGCACATTTTTGCCCGCAGCCTCGCGTCAATCCGCCCAACAGAAATGCGGTTACGAATATGGTGTACGTGGATTGACGTTGATCATTTCCGTGGTGCTAAAATTCAAAAGAATTCATAAAACATAATGAGTAACAATTTTTCTTTATCTTCGAATTGAAAATTTCAGTGTATGGGTTTTTTCTTTATACCCAAACAATAAGTGATAAGAGCCCACATTGCTGGACTTCACACAGAAACAAAAACAAAAAAAAAACATTTGCTTTTGTATTTGATACTAACCTTTTGCTACATTTGATATGTATAAACAGCAACGCGACGCCAAGAATTAGGCAAATGGAACCAACAACGATGTATGCAATGCCAAGGAATGGATTTTTACCGCCAAGCAGAGACGTTGTAGATAAAATCATTTTCTTCGAACCATCAAATGACGTCACAGGGTATTCTAAAGTGAAATAAATATACCGAGTGGTGAACAGAAGTACAATCCTTATTACACAATTATATATCACACATACGATAAACAACGTTGAGCGTGTAGGCACCCTTTTTCAAACCACTTTGGAAAGTTGAATTGGAATGGTCAACGCGCCGATAAAGTTTACGAAAGCTAGGCAATGCTGCTGTGCGCATCCAAACAATTAAATCTTCATTCTGTATAACAAATTTATGCTTCAGCATGTTTATTAACAATGTTTGATGACCATAACAAACCTGGAAACCATTATTATCAGGATTTTTTGGATCCAATTCCCACAGTTCTTTTTGCCAAAACTTTGGTTTGCTGAAGTTTTTCAAGGCAAGTGATAAATTTCCTGCAGGATTTCGAAATTTGATTAACTTGTCGGATGGCCAAGCAATGCCAGTATTTAGCAGCGGTACATCGGTGCCGTTGTATTTCAGTGATAGTGTATCTAATTAAATAAAATGCACATTTGAATTTGTAGAAATTATCTTGTGTTAAAACATTTTGTTTTTTACCAACCGTTAAACAGTGAATTGGCAATAGCTCCACACGGTGCAATGGGAATACTTTCCATATTTTCTTCAACATAAGCGAATGGTACACAATCCGTGGATGGAGTTGATGATAGTCTACCCAATAGCTGTTCATCATCTCGTGATTTCACGTAACGTCGGTGGTTCTGATAATAATTACTAAGGCCATAGTACATGTAGACATTTCCCTGTAAGACAGTGAGTTATATAAGTCAATTAACAAGGAATTAATAAGATGTTTTAGCTTATAAAAAATATTTAGTTGTTACTCCTAAGCTTGATTAGCACACAGACTGGCAAAATACTCGTACTTAAAAATTATAATCGATTCTGAAGCTTCACAATTAGCTGGAGTAAACACTGAAATACCCTTTCTGATTCTTAGATTTTTATATAAAGCAACTACTGGTGCTCAATGGAATTACACATAACATAACAGTTATTTTTATCAGATTCATTAAGACATACATATACAAGGTGGCGCAAAATTAGTCCCCATGTCGAAAAATTTATCATTTGCAAATTGCGTCATACGTCAATATTATTTGACACTTGTAAACTAGACAGCTGCAGTATACAAACAGACAAGCGATGGAATGCTAAAAGCCAAAATACAAAAAGATTTTATATCACTCAAAATCATTTTTTTATTATTTTATTTATTTTTTATTATTTTTTTATTTTTATTTTTTATTATTTTTATTTTTTTATTATTTTTTTTATTATTATTATATTTATGTTTTATTATTTTAATTTTTTTATTATTTCATTTATTTTTATTATTCTATTTATTTTTATTATTCTATTTATTTTTATTCATTAATTAGTAAAAATATTGTTTAAACACAAAATTTGTAGATTAACTTTGTGCCACCTTGTCCATGAATGCATATTATACATATATTATGAAGACAACAAGAATTAATATCGAATATCCCATGAGCATTGCTGCCATAATTTTTTCCTCCCACTGTTTATTATTAGCAGTAAATTGTACAATTAAATTAGCTATTCCTTCTCCTTGGATTTTCTTCATATCGTTAATAATAATTAAAGAAACCAAACCCAACCTTTTGCACAAATTTTCAAAAAAGTACACCGTATCAATACCCTCAAAATTAAAAAAAAAATGTTAATAAAAAAGAAAAATATTTATCTCGCTTTTGTTTTATTTCAGCCTCAGAAATTTTTACTAACAAAAAAATTTATTATTAGGTCGCTTTTAACTGTTTTTAAATAGTTTAAAAATTTCTATATTCATATATATACATATATGTATATACAAAATACATAAGAACGTTACTCAGTTGTCAGTTGTCTCCATTTGAGACTTTTTTCAATAAAATCCTTTAAATGTTTTACATATTAGGTTTTATTTTATAAATTTAAAATATTTTAAAACCGTATCAGTCTTTTTGTATAAGAAACGCATTATTTTTTTACTTCATGTACAAAAGTTAATACACAAAATCGAAAAGCCACCGAGAAAAATACTTAAAAAGGAAGCAAAACAATAGTCAAATCATACAAAATGCAGGCGAAAGGGAAATATATATTATTCTATTAACTTCTATTCGAGCAAAGGGAAAAGTATACAGTAATATTTTCCTATGCATTCACATTATTAAACCTCTACAACGTGCAACAGAAATGGATTCCCAAGCTACCTTGGCCTATTCAAATAACTAATCCAAATATGTGATATTCCTGTACGGAGTGCATTTTTTACGTCATTCCAAAGATGTTCTGTTGGATTTAAGTCGGCACTCGAAGATGCCCAATCTAGAACAGTGATTGAATTATTTTCGAAAAACTATTTTGCCATACAAGAAATGCGCTTCGGATCATTGCCTTGTTGAAATTGACAAATCACCGGTAAATTCTCTTCCGCTAAGTTAGCATTACATTTTGGCCGCATCCATATAACCTTCGATGCGTTGATTTGGCCCAATACCGTTCCACAAAAAGCAGTCCATTATGGGGCTATCCCATGCTTTATGGTTGGTTAGTTTATGTTGGGGTCGAATTTTTCACGTTTTGGCCACCGTACCCACCATCTGAACCAATTTATTTATTTTTGTTTCAGCGATAATACAATAAAATATAACGCCACTAATTTGGAATGTAGAACATATTCTCTCGAGCAAACTTAATTCGGCGTTGTCGTTGCAATGTTGTTCCCAATGGCTTCTTTCGTGCCAGTCGACCGTGAATCCCTGCTTTTACCGATGGAAGCGCAAGTGTTCCTTCCGTTATTGACTTTTCCAGGTAAACAAGAACATCTCGATGGATGTCAGTAGCATTCTTCCTTATAAACTGCATCTCTTTGAGCTTTATACTGTTGGAGTTATAAGTACTGATACACCCATTTAATTTCATTATATAAAAAACTCTAAAGTGATTTTAGCTTACTTTAACGCATTTTTATTGCTAACTCTTTTGCAACTCCTGACAAAAACTTTGTGTACGAATAAAACATTAAGCATTTTTTTTAATTTATAAAATAATACTTACTGTGAAATCTTTCGGTAGCTCAAAGTCAATTTTGCATGAACATGTTCCGCTGGGATTTTTGGTCAGATATTCCGCACAGGTCAAATTTTCCTGACCAACTTGCTTGCAATTGGTGTAGTCGTAGACAAATTCACTAACTTCATCTGAGAAATATAGCAATGCCACTCCTACAGGTATGAACAAAATTCCAATAACGAAGAAGGTGGGCAACACAGTGCCCGCTGTTAATACCGGCTGCCAGGCAGGAAGTCGCTGCTGCTTAAAGGCAGAATCTTAAAAAGAAAAACATATTCACTAATCAAATCTAGAGTAAATGTATATAGTAATTCATATATAATATGTACATTTGAACACATATATTATATACACACATATTATATATATGTATACAAATAGTGTGAGCGATATTCAAAACGCATAAATGACAAGCATCTGTAAGTTTTATTTCGAAGCTATAGTGAAGCATTTTTAAGCTCTTATAACTTACGATTTACTTATCCAAGTAATCAATAGAATTAGTCATTGTCCACCGCAGTACAACCCCCACTCGTTTTATATACTTGGAAATTACCTGAAGGTCTCTTAGACTTTTGCTGCACTTCTTGAGTTTCCACTCCCGTAGCCATTTCTACCAAGCAAACAACGATTTGTATGTTGGAAATTTAGTAGTAAAAATTATCATCAATATAAGTTATTTACTAATAGGATTTTCCTCAATGTTCAAGACTATACAAAAATTCTTCTGGTTAGAAAACACTTTATGAACTGTTTTTAAAATGTCAAATTTTGACATTCATATGCGACCCTTAGTGATGAGACGGTAGGTATAATTGTACCTATTCCGTTATGGATAATTTGTACAAATAATTATTATATCTATACTCGTACCCAAGGCGAATTCATTAAAATTGGTGGCACTATACCCACAACACTGTTCTGTACGTTTGATTGTCCAAGCAAAGTATTGAGAAACTGGGAAACAAATAATGAGTTCGCCTTGCTTCATACTGAGCTGACAGCCACATGGACACGGCGAAAGAAAAAAAAACAACTTAACAGATTTACCAACACCACCTTTAATAGATTCGCCTTGCTCGTCCCATAGTTGATTTGTCATGAAAATTGTACCTTTTTCAACAAATAATATCTTTTCCGAAAATAAATGCAAAACTTCATATGTGTGTAAATATATTCAATTTCATTGATAAATAACAGCACTAAAACTATTAATGAAATCAAATGTTCTTCATATTATTTCTGTTTACAACACATTCTCATCAAGAGAATTACTCAATAAACGCAAGAATTTAAATTTAAATTAAAGCAGTATTTAACATTATTTTTACCCAAATCATTACTATTTACATTCCAAAGCACCTTCGGATGACCGAAAATAGGATAGTTGTACCTAAATTATAACCTATGACTCGTGCACTCGTGGATTCACTAGAGTAAGAATAAAAATTGGCATGTGCTCTGTTTTTGTAATATCCAAATTTCAACCGTAATGTAATAAATAAACCAACAAGGCCACGAGAAAAACGGACCTTTTTAACATTCCAACTACCAACTTGCAAGAAAAAATCAAATCAGCTGCTCTAGTAACAACAAATTGTATGAATTCGCCTTACACAAAATCAGCATTACAATTTATTGATATACAAAAAAGACCCCACGCAAATATATTGCACGAAATGGTGAATGCTCCTACTATTGAATGAATCATGTTTGAATGCCCCCGAATTTATGCACATGAGCTAATTAGACACAGCTCAAGTGTGATGAGCTGCTGAATAACAATATTAATGCTTCAATTGAACATACCCTGTCATATTATCGTAAATTCAAAATATGTCATTATGGTAATGATATGTAAAATTAATCTGATTTTATAGGTTTCAAATAATTTGTTTGGTAATAGAAACACAAAATAGGTTATTTTTCAAACATTTTAAGTGAATCTATGTTGCGTATTTACTTCATTCTCTAGAGTTACGTACACATTGACTATGGTCGTTTTTGGAAGTAAGCTGTGAATTCAGCAAAACGCTGACAAGGCAGCGGCTGAGAATTTTACCTGCCCATTCATTGTGATTGTGGCAAGAAGCGAGGATAGTGCAGTTTGTGCATAGGACGCTCTCGCTTTTGAAATATTTTATTATAAGTGCGGGAGTTAACATCTGAAGAGTTACAGTGCTTAAAACAGTAATATCAGAAAATCCGAAACGGGTTAAAAGTTGCTTCTGCTCAGTTTTAAATAAAGCGATATAGTCACAATCACAAGAAATTCATTGACGATATAAAAGGAGCAAAAAAGGTAATAACTTATGATTTTTCTATGAAATTGGATTGTGTTCAATTACAAAATAGTAATATGTTAAAGTTTTAATATTGTGAAAAGAACTCAGCTGGACAATTGGCTATTCACTGCTTTCGTTCCGCCACATTAGTAGAATTCACGATCTACGGTCGTTTAGAAGTGTGCTGTGATATTGGTAATTGACACTGAACTAAAGCGCTGAATGGCCTTTTTTCGTCGCATCGTTTGTTTGCTTCTTCTTATTCACTTTCTTTGCTCTATGTTGAAACTAAGAAGTCGTTCAGTTTGCAAATTCAGTTTGTAAAAATTTAATTTGAACTGTTAATTTATTTAAACAGATTTGAATTGAATTATACCGAAGATCTCGTTATTTGCGTGAAGCAGCGTAGCTAAAGCTGGAACAGCTCCAAACTGGAGAAACAAAATCGTGTGAAATTGATTCGCGACAAAATGGTCCTGGCTGAGAGAAATTCTGAATTAGTGCGGAATGGGAGAAGATCGCGCGGTCCTAGTCCGAATGGACATGGTGGTGGCGTAGCTGGAGGTGGTACAGTAAGCGGAAGCTCTAACATTGGGAGCGGTGGAGGTGCTGGTGGTGCCGCAACTCCAGAAACGAGTTCCGATGATGATAATTGTGAGTTGTTAAAATATAAAAGGTACTTATAAATAGTTAACTAACCTCTATTTTTTCCTATCAGCAATAAAGCGCAACGGAAAGTCCAAAACTAAGCAAAGCGAATATGAGGGTTAGTTGGAATGTAAAAAAGAACAAATTGTGGAAATATTAAATTTTTCAAATACGTTTTTAGAGAAAATTCGTGTTGGTCGTGACTACCAGGCTGTATGTCCACCACTAGTTCCAGAAAACGAACGTAAACCAGAAGGACTAAATGATCGTGCGCTTTTAGTTTGGTCACCTACCAGAGAGATTCCAGACGCCAAGCGTAAGTATCAATAAATAATTTGAAAATCGTTGCTCATGGCCCTGACTTAAGGAGCTGGACTGCCAGATAGTTCCGGACTTAGTTGTTGTTAATATGGGAATCTCAAGGTTTTTGTGGGTAAAGCTCCTGAAGTGAGTCGGCCTTTCTAAGGTTTCCCAGCAGTTGAAGCTGCGATACCAAAATAATAGTACGTGGGTTTAAGATGGATAAGGATGGCAGATAAGGATGGGTTCACTTCGACTGCCAGGTCTTCGATTTGAATCGTGGAATAAGTGTCGACTTTATTTACTTTTCGATATAGCTCGTTGAAGTGCATTAGTATGGTCAAAGTAGGGATGTTCATCTCTAAGAAAGTCATTGTTTTTTGTTGCAGCAGCGTAAACATTCCTCATACATGTCAGGGTCGTACCGATAACGCAGACCCGACTGCCATGGAACGTTATTGGACTGGTCGGAAAAAGTTATTCACATTTACCGGAGGCATGTCGCAAATTAGAACGTTTGACGTTTCCCTCTGTGAGCGCCTTGGACTTTTTTTATTATATTTTATTTTCACGTATTTGGGGAGTTGGTACGTCAGACTTTAGATAATTTCTCTTGTTATGTACTGTAAAGGATAGTTTGGCAATAATGACTTCTATGGTGGAGTTAAATAATTTGGCCAAGATCTTCGCGGAAATTTCGAGTTCACGCATTGTGACAAAGTTCCCTATATGGATTTAAAATAAATTATATTTATTCACTTGGACTCTTGTAATTCAAATAAATCTCATAAAATCATAAAAATAAAATAAAGCTAGTGGCGTATAAGAAAACTGCACTTAAATATTTTTTTTCGCCTCTTAGTGGAAGAATATATATCAGTGGCTAAAGAGAAATACGGTTATAATGGTGAACAAGCATTGGGCATGTTGTTTTGGCACAAACATGACTTAGAACGTGCCGTAATGGATTTAGCAAATTTTACACCCTTCCCCGATGAGTGGACTGTGGAGGACAAAGTGTTATTTGATCAAGCATTTCAATTTCACGGAAAGAGCTTTCATCGGATTCGGCAAATGGTAATTTTGGAATTTTTTTTAAAGTGTTTGAATTGAGAATACTAATAAAACATTATTTTTTATAGTTGCCGGACAAATCCATTGCCAGTTTGGTGAAATATTATTACTCGTGGAAAAAGACGCGCCACAGACAAAGCGTAATGGATCGGCAAGAGAAGGCAAAAGCCAGTAAAGAAGGCTCGGAAAATGGGAGTGAAAACGGCAGCAATGACGAATCTGACACAGATGAAAAGGTAATTATTAGTTAAAATAATCGTACATTAGGAACGAATCATATTCAAATTGAAATTGATTTCTTAGTTTTACAGTGATTTTTCAGTAAATACAACATACTATATTAACCATACTTGAACAAAATCATTCATAATCCACACAAATGTTAGTTATATTTTAGCCAATAGTTTTCTGTTTATTTTAGGATTTTTTTAAGAACTTTAAACTAACATTTATTTATAATTGTATTTATCTGACTATTATAAAGTGTCATTCAACTATGATGAATTTAAAATGAAGAGGCAATCGTATCAATATCACGTGTAGTATATAGTAAGATGTTAACATTTTAACAAAATAAAATTTTCGAAATCACCACACCACTTATCTCATTAAAAAAGTGTTTGTTCTTGTTATCGTTTCGGCTACAAGATGCCTATGTGTACGTAAAATAGATTCTGTAAACATTTTAAAGTTGTAAGCATTTATTTTAACTACAAAATTTTCACGAAAGCATTGAGGCAAAATGGTTTGCCTTAGTGTATTGGAGTATCTTGTGGCCGAAACGATGCTTTCATCAAGCATTTACAATTTTGTGCTAGATATGTATATGTGGCCCATAGAATACACTATACATTATTCTATATATTTATTGTTAGTTAATTTTAGCCATTAAGATCTTATTCATAACGAAAGACTGTTTATAGATCTTCTACTAACAGTAAATGATAGTACATAAATAATTATCAATAAACCATTTATTGTCTGCGAGAAGATTAAACAAAATTCATGTGTTTCTTTCATTTTCGAAGCTTTTCGTTCGTGAAATCATATATTTAGTAATATATTTGAGTTGCATTGCTACGCTTTTGTTTACTTGATATAGATTTTTCATAAAACCCTTATACAATTTAAGATTTTACTTCTATTCAATGAGTACGCAAAGTAATCTCTTAATTTCATGCTGAATCTTGAATACAATAAATTCTTATATATTCAAGAATTGCCCTCTGAAGGCAAAATTTAAATATAATAATAAAATGTGACTCTTTGGAAAATTCTTTAATATTAGAACAAATATTGGAAACCATTAGTCCACGACTGTCCCAAAACTAACTGCTTTCGGACTATAAATAATATGTTTTTACAACATAAATATTAATTGCCACTTTAGTCCCTGATCAAGATTTTTATACTTTGCATTTTTTTACTGTCACGTTTAAATTTTCATCCACATGTTTATCATTTAATATTACTCCACCCATTGCATTTCATTATTATTAAAACTTTTGTTTCGGGGCTCTACAAGTCAACAAATCTTGCAAAATCTATTTTTACTTGTATCAATAATTTCAGAATTCTCAGAGTAACTGAAACAATTTGGTGTTGTGTTTGGTTCTGTAGTATGTATGTATGTATATCTAAGCGCTGTCGGTTCATTGACTGGTTGTTGTTGCGCGTGCCGCGTCATTAGTTAGCCATGCCCGCTGCACTGGCTTTTCGTTTTCGGACACATGCAAAAATTTTGTTTGATAACTTCTTGATGACCTTAGCGATTTGTTGTAGAATTATAATGTGTTACACATCAATAGTTAAATTATAAACTATGCCAAAGTTAATCCGCCTAAACGTTCTATAATTCTTTCTCTCTCTCTCTCTCTCTCTCTCTCCCTTTATCGCCACACGCACACTCGTGACACGCAAATTCTATCAACAACAATCCATCAATTTACTCAAAACCGCCTTTAGGATCAAGCATTGGCCTCAACTTCTGGGTTGCAAGATCAAACGAAAGTAGGCGGCAGCGGTGTTGGTGGTGTGGGCACACCTGCCGACTTACCAAACAAATTAAATAAGTCAAGCGAGATCGGTGGTGCTACTGGTGGTAGCAGCGGTGGCGGTGGCGAAGCTGACAGTGAGAACATAACTGCCTCTGCTTCGTTGAATGTGATAGCCACAGGACGCGACAGTGGCTTAGTTGCCAATGTTGGTATTGTGCCCGGTGGTATCAAGCATCAACGCCAACAGACGCCGCCCAACACGACGAATACGGATTCGTCGTGTTCAAATGCAGACTCAACGGGTTTGAGTGGTTGTTGCACGAATTGTGGAGTACCATGTAGTGTGCTAAATGCATCGCCGCACGGTAAACTGTGCTCAAGTTGCCACCATCATTGGAGGTATATGCTTAAAAAACACACACATGAACACGTTAACTTAAAAACATACTAAATTCCTTTTATTATTATTGTATGTCCTCGTTTTGTGAAAAATTCAAATGGCGTGACACAGGCGTACCGGAAATAAACGTCCTACTTCCGGTCCATACTTTGGTAAACGGTCACGCGATCGCAATGCTGAAAGGCACAAACGAAAACCACCGCGCGGCATGTACATCAATCATGACGACATTGTGGCACTGGCCAGAGCCAACGACAATCAAGACGAACTGCTCTCCAATACAGATAGAGAAATCGTTTCATTATTGAGTCAAGTAAGGAGTTGGATTTTGCAAATTTTCATTTCACACCTTTTAGTTTTAAAATTCATATTTACTTACAGTTATATATGTTATATTTGTTCCGCCTATTGGTAGCTTGGTTAGCTCATTATTTTACATATTCCCGATATGTACAGTACAGTCCATATAGTGTTTCTCTCTAATAAAATTATATATTATTTTGCCGGTGGCAGCTTTTTTCCGCCAGAAATATTGACAGAAAATCAGTATCATATCTTCGCGCAACGAAATGAATTGAATTTTCGTTTGAACAACATTGTGGAAATACTGCAAGTTTATTTCCAAAGTCAATGTTGTATAGCCTAAACAGTGCGATTATTATTGAGAAGAAGTAAAAAATTCGTTTTCTAGGCGGTTATATTAACAAGTAAAACTGTCATATCTGGGGATCGGAAAACTTCAGAGAGTGACAGTTTATTGTGGATTTGGGAGCGGTGGCATATTAGCCCATTTTTATTTCAAAAGACTGCTGGAAACGATATTTCGGTGAACAATGAGCGCTACAGAGGTATGCACAAAGATTTTTTGTAGCCGACATTTGAAGAAATGGGCGTGAACGATATTTGGTTTGAGCAGGCTGGCGCGCCCTGCCGCGAACGAACTTTTACGCGCCAAGTTCGGTAATATTGTTTTCAGCCATCACGGCGAATGTCAATTGCCCACCTCGTTTGACGCCGTTAGACTTTTTTGTGGGGCCGTGGAGGGTCAATGTAATGCGAACAATCCATTAATGATTAAGGCGACAATCGAGCAAGTCGTTCGTCAGATAGAGCCTAAAACTGAACTTGGAAAAACTGTGTTAACAGAATGCGCAAATGCGTGTCAGCGAAAACGAATGAAATTTTATGCCATAAATAACGGGAAAGTTAGCTATTTCGAATAAACCAATAAAATATCGAAGAAAACTGATTTTTGTTCATGTTTTTTTTTTATTTAAAAAGAAACCACTATGTAGACTACCCTGTATGTATATGAAAAGCTTGTTTTTGTGTTCATTTTTTGTAATCTATGAAAAGAACCCACTATATGGACTACCCTGTATGTATATGAAATGATAAAATTTAACTAAAACTGTATCTGTAGATAGATAGATTACTTCGAGGTTTGCCCTGCATCTGTAGGCAAAGTTTTTTCTCATGCATCAAACGGCATTAAATTTCACTATAAAAAATTTAATTCTTAAATCTAGCGTTTAGCAAATAATTGCTATAAATTCAACATAGTTAATGTTAAAATTAAGTTTTAAATTGAAACTTGAAATTAAATAATCGGTATTAATAGTTATTACATTGGTTGAGTACAAAAATGGAAAATTGCAATCAGATTCATAGTGCAGAGGTTAAATAATTATTTATTACCTTTTTGTAATCCTCACATAACATTCATTTTTTTCTGTGTATGTCAGAGAATTCGATTTCATTTAGGTGCAACTGTGCCCACACTTTTACGTGTTGGGACCTTAAGCATGATAAGAACTTTTCTACTCATTATATAATTGCCCTAACAACTATTGATTGGTACCCCTACGATTTATTCTGCTATACACCCCGTTTCAAAATTATAAATATACCAAACTTTTTTTATAAAGCCAAGAAGCGCAAAGTTTCGAACTTCATACAAAATTTTTCAACATTTCATCAAAACTTTCAACTTTTTAACCAGAATTCTCGGTATGCAGAGGAATTACGTCTTTTTCTTCCATACAAAATACCTCCTCGAATTTTTTTTTAAATATACCACATCAAGAACAAGGGTTTTGTTACATGGTATGGATTTCCTTTGAACTCTCATTCGAAGCAAGACTAGATCGCGTGCATGCATAAGAATACATTTCATGAACATAAACCACACTGGGCACATAGCGACATCAATCATCACATCATTCCACCTCACTCATTTGGATGCAATGAAATCCAAATATGTATTAAAATCAGTTAAATTTTTCTATTGATTGAATTACAGGTTCAGCTAAATAAACAAAATATATCTGCTTTAAAGCGTAAGATCTCAGAAGGATTAGAAGATATGCGTCCAACTGAAAACACCAATCGTATCAACTCACGTTGGTCTAACGATGAAGCTTTGCTCGTTGTGCAGGGTGTACGAAAATATGGCAAGGATTTCCAAGTAATTATGAATTTTCTCAAATAATAAGTAAATAATTAAATACATAAAAAAAATCATTTGCAGACAATAGCCGAAACGATTGGCACGAAGACAGAGGCTCACGTACGCACTTTCTTCGTTAGCAACCGTCGACGTTATAATTTGGATCAAGAACTAAAGAAGTATGAGGCAGAGAAGGAGGATGCAGCAACGGCTGCCACCGCTTCCGCCGCTGCCATTGAAACCAACTCAAACAACAAGAAGGACGATTTGAAAAAGAGAGAAATCTCTGCAACAACTGCCGCAAGTGGTGCCGGCGCCGGTGGCGTTTTGTCTGTCATAGCTGATGAATCAGATAATACAACCTCAAGCGAAACAACTGTATCGAAATCTGCCAATGATGAAGCCAAGTATACTAGCAGCAATACTAATTTACAAAAGGATAATGTTATAATGGAGGTGAGCGATGTTTAAAAATTTTATTTGTGTCATTTGTGTATAAATATTTGCTTCTTAGATTGACTTAGATGCTGACCAAACGGATATACCTCCACCAGCCAAGAAGTTTGCGCTTCATGTTAGCGGTCAAGAATTTCCTAAAGCGAGTGCAAATTAAACGATCAGTTTGTGGAGTCACTTTTCGTAACTAGAAAGTGCAGTGTGCAAGCTGTAGGAGGAGAGGAGAGAAGACAAAGGGAGAGCCTTTTTAATGCAACACAATGCATGCGTTTGACACGCCTTAATATGATACATGCATTACATATAAATATTAACTAATTGACGATCCATCCTGTTATCCTCATAGAACAAGGCAGGAGATACTGGAGTTTCAGTATCGTTAGAAAAATAGCAAACTACTAATATAATATTACAGTGGGATAAACAAACAAACAACAACGCGGTCGAAAAATTACTTTGACACTTAGAATGTGGGGTTTACAATTTTAAGATGCTTGTTTACTTGATAAGTAGCTTTAGTTCATTTGATATATAAACTTACACTCGATTAAATAATGAGTTGAAACGTATATAGCCGTCAAATATTAACGACAGATTACATAAAATATTTAAATTAAGAATTATTGTAGAAACCGCGTTATGGATATAGTTAGCATTTCTGCTCTGTATTTAATGGGGACTTGCCCGGTGTCAAATGCAGCCAAATTTTGCTTATGCAATACATAAACAGAATGGAGAAAGAGAACAAATATGGGCAGCAAGTTGGGGTCACCTTAATTTAGTAATCATAAGATCAAATAACACATTTTCTGATCTGTTGGAGTTTCTTTTATAATTTCTTCAAACGATAACACTGTAACACCATTTGGTGGAGATATGTCGTATTTTTCTTTTGATTTGACTAAAAACTTTGAAATAAAATATAAATATATTCCATGAAAAATGATAAGAAATTATTTGCGGTACGTTTCAGAGTTTTCTCAATAAATAATTTTTGTTTGTTTTTCTTATCAACTTGCTCATCGAATATGAAGATTTATTTATTTATTTCTTATGATGGCATCCCCTCGCTCATCCTTGTTGAATATACTCCAGCAAAAACAATTTGGCAGAAAAAACTTTGTTCTATAAATTATATTCGCCTATGAAATTTGAGAAAATGTAAGATATACCAAGCGTTTGATTAAAACATTCTTATTGCGATCACAAACAATACGGATCGCAGTTTAATTATCTCTTGGCTATTTTAGTCGTACCGTGTGTCATAAATAATTTGTACAAACAAATTTTATTATATGCTACTTGCAAGTGTACTGCAAATAAATTTATTAAAACCGATTTTTGTTTATTTTTTGTATGTTTGTGGTTGGCGATCTATATTTAATACTGGCCGCCGTAGCCGAATGGGTTGGTGTGTGACTACCATTCGGAATTCACAGAGAGAACGTAGGTTCGAATCTCGATGTAACACCAAATTAAGAAAAACATTTTTCTAAAAATATCTGCCATTCGGAGTCGGCTCGAAACGGTAGGTTCCTTCATTTGTCCATTTGTGGAACAACATCAAGACGCACACCACAAATTGGAGGAGGAGCTCGGCGAAACACCCAAAAAGGGTGTACGCGCCAATTGTATATATATACAGGGTTTGATTGAAAAGTAATGAGCCTTATTTTTTTAAGCAATTTTATTAAACCTTTTGGCTTATACAACTAATATTCTTCAAAATAGGACCCTTGAGCGTCAATACACCACTGGTAGCGGTCCTTCCACTGCAGGAAACATTTTTTAAACTCATCCGCCGGAATCGCGTTCAATTCGGCTGTCACAGTTTTTTGGATCGCCTCGATGGATTCGAAACGCCTCCCCTTCAGCTTTCTTTTCAGGCGCGGGAACAAGAAGTCCGGAGGGGACAGGTCTGGGCTGTAGGGAGGGTGGGGAAGCACCGGAACCCCCATCTTGGCTAATGCAGAGGAGCAGAGGAAGGCGGTGTGCGCCGGCGCATTGTCGTGATGAAGGGTCCAATTGTTGACGAGGTCGGGCCGAACCCGGGCGACGCGGTTTTTCAGCTGAAGGAGCACTTCTTTGTAAAATACCGCGTTTACAGTGGTGGTGATCGAGTAATGTTGCTCCAACGATCGCTGCATTTTCGCCACTGCAAAATCCTAACACACTTTTAAAACAGTTTCCACGCGCGGAGCGATGTTGACTGCACCGCTGTTGCCAGCGTCATCGTCAATCCCATAACGGTAGACCTAGAAATCTGACTGTTTCGACGAATTGGGCCCAAAAGGGAGAGGAGTGTTAGGTGAGTTGGTTTAAGAGGGCATGAGAATAGGCAGTTAGTATGGTGCGGGGTATCTTCACATGTCGGACATATATTGATTATGCCGGGGTAAATTTTGGTTAGTTAAGAGTTTAACCTGCTACAATATCCAAAACGTAAATAGCGAGCATTTTTATTGGGGAAGGATTTTTCCTTTCTGTGCCACAAACCCAGCGCACAAGCATATGACCTGGGATATTTCGCCTTCTCACATTAGCTCGCTCCCAAATATGTGTTCGGAAGCTATCCAGAGGATACTAGGGCGATGCCCGGATGCTATAGCTATCTGAACCTTATGCAGAATAATCATCCTGGCCACTTTGGAATGAATGGCGGCCAAATACTTTCCGCACTAGCGTAGACTTCTACACACAAAACCACACTTAGAACCAGTCAGGAAAATTTAGCCTACACAACCAAACGTCCGCGAACGGACCGAGGCAGACGCCTGTATGCAGCAAAAAGCGTATGTACATCTAACTACGGAAAGAATGTTCGGCTTTGAAATACCGTAATCGCAGCAGACAGCCAGAAGGTTTGCTACCCAACAAGCCGACATACACGAGAAATGGATCCGCATTTCTTATCCTCTGCACACCGACACCGAGCGAGCGTCGAATTTCACATTACCGCGGAAAGAAAGAACACTACATATGGGGTCATGCTGCGATCGGGCGCAAAGCAAGTAGTGTGGGTTCACTATCGGGGGTTTAGAAAGGAAGAGAGTCATATTACCAAAAAGAAGAAACGTGAGGCCGAACAATGTAAGTCCGAAAAGCTTGAGATGCGGGCCGATAGGAAAAACGCTCGAAATTTCTGTGCGTCAATTTATTGAAATAAGTCATAAATTATTCAATATTCAAAATCGTTTGGTGTAGACTACAAAAAGAAACACAATTGGAGTTCCAGACACATATAGTCGCCGCCAACAACGGAGTAACGCAAAAATTTGTATCGAAAAGGGACCCCTGGGAATGTGTTGTGGAACTAGTTCCGATGTACTATACCAGTGGTCGCCAACCTTTTCAATGTGTTGAGCTACTTTCAAGATTTTGAAATAAACAGCGAGCTACTTGCACAAGCAAACATAAATTAAATAATACACAGTTATATTCGACATACAATACATGTATTTATTTTACTAATATACGTTCTATATATTATATAATCAACTTATGACTTATAGTGCTTATACTTATGCATAACTACATCCATGTTCACACCTATCAATCGTAACAAAATTTTTTGCAGTTATAATGGCAAATCACAAGCGACTTAAAAAAACAACAAAACAGTAATAGTACATTATTATATAAATAAAATATGGGCAGATAAAAAGAGCATATTTAATGAGAAGGTTGACATTCTGACTCATCGATAATTTTTTTAATATTTGAAATATAATTTGATACAGTCATTCGAATACAGTTATCCAAATGTATATCTCTAAGCCGATTGCGGTATTTATTTTTAATTAATTTCATATTGGAAAAAGAAGATTCACACAAATAAGTTGAACTGAATAACGCT
The DNA here is from genome assembly GCF_027943255.1 of Anastrepha obliqua. Classification (NCBI taxonomy): domain Eukaryota; kingdom Metazoa; phylum Arthropoda; class Insecta; order Diptera; family Tephritidae; genus Anastrepha; species Anastrepha obliqua. The sequence goes on along the minus strand of NC_072893.1, from coordinate 59,273,657 downwards.
TTCACTTTCAACGCTACACGACATAAAACTGAATACTTATCTTTACTTACTAAAGTCCATATACATTTTGTATTTGAACCTAAAGATTTTAAAGTCAAGTCACTTTGAAAATCAATCAGTTCCATTTCTGTCACAGCAATGTCTTCGCCAAAGTTGTTGATAACACAAGTTGCAAACTGTTGTATATGAATGTCCATGAAGGGTGAAACAACAAATTGCGTCACTAAAGCACGATTTTTGAAGTTTTCCTTCAAGTTAGAAACTATTTCCATATGATATTTACTGTCATAGGGCTCTAATAGATTTTTGGATATCTTTTCGGAAAGAATAGGAAAATGCTTAGTATCGCGGTTTTTTAGGTTTTGTTCCCAAAATTCAAGTTTTGTAATAAATGCATTTATATCAGAAATCATTTCCGCTAATTCTTTATCCCTGCCTTGAAGCTGCAAGTTAAGCTCATTTAATTTCTCTGTAATGTCCACAAGAAAACCAAAATCTCTGAGCCAAGTCGAATTTTCCAGTTCAGGAATCGGTTCATCGCGTTCTTTGAAAAATTGGAGTATAGCAGGCAGGACATCATTGAAACGTTTGAGCACTCGTCCTCTGCTTAACCATCGCACTTCAGAGTGAAGAAGTAGCTCTCCGTATTGACAGTCAATTTCATCAGCCAAGGTTTTAAGTAATCTTCTTTGTAACGCTTGAGCTCTAATCTTGTTCACAATTTTGACCACCAGTTTCATAACGTTGTTCAAGTTTAGAAAATTTCCACATAATGTTTGCTGATGTATAATACAGTGGTAACTAAGAAATTGTGGAAAACTTTCATCCTTATGACATAGCGCCACGAGCCCCTTATCACAACCCACCATAGCTGGAGCACCGTCAGTTGTCAAGCCTACCATTTTTGATATTGGAATTTTCTCAGAAGAGATGAGATTTTTTAAATGAGAAAACAGCTCTAGCCCAGTAGTATGTCCTTTGAGTGGAATAAACTTCAAAAGATCTTCTTTAATTGTAAAATCACTAAAAGCCATCCTTACAAATATGGCCATCTGTAAGGTGTCAACTACATCTGTTGATTCATCCAGTTGCAGTGAAAAATAAATACAGTTATCTAAGTCACTTCTTAACTGTAAAAAAATATCATTGCTCATTACTTCTATTCGCCTCATCACTGTATTAGCAGAAAGTCGCATAGATTTTATAGCAGACACTATTTCGTCTTTATTTCTAAAGTTGGCGAATAAAGAATCTGCAGCTTCCAAAAATGCTTGTTTTATGATTTCCCCGTCTTCATAAGGTTTTTTCTTTTATGCAATTATCTGGGAAGCACGATAAGATGCTTCAGTTGCAGCCTTATTTTTGTCGATTGTTTTCAAAAATATTGACTGTTGTCCAATTAACTGGATTTTTAAATGTTTCAGTTTTTCTTTTCTGGTGGCAGAATTTAACGGGAAAGCCTTCTCAAAATTCGAATGTACAGTTTTATGGTGCCTCTCAATATTTCCTTTTTTAGGAACTGACACAGATGTATTACATAACAAACAAACACTTTTGCCTTTAACTTCTGTGAAGAAGTATTGTTCTTCCCATTCCGAATGGAAATGGTATGTCTTCGCCTTCTTACCACTGCTTGCCATAATGTTTCGAACTCTAACCCAACCGCTGCACGCAAATGCCGTTCAGTATTAAACTGAGCGCAATGTCAACGTGCATTACTTATACATAAAGCCAAAAAATTCTCGAACACGCTAATCGGTTCCAGCCGATCCTTGAACGGAGACGCGACTTCGCTTACCGCAGTGTTGCCGCTGTTTATCTATTTATTATGAAAATTTCTGAAATTTGCTAATACTGGTATGATTTTCAGACTTTTGGATTTTTTGCAACGTGAGCAGCGCGAGCTACCAGAATTGCCTTTGCGAGCTACCGGTAGCTCGCGATCGACGGGTTGGCGACCACTGTACTATACGATGAGTCACATACTTGTGTCAGGATAGACGACCAATTGCTTGGCATCAAATTTTGGCTTGTTATCTCTGCTGAAAGCTGCGAATTCTGCTCTATTTGGGAAAAGGAGTACGTGGAATTCCAGAAAAAATTCAACGAGAGCGGGTTTTCCTCGATTTGAAAGAAGGCCTTAAAGATCATAATGACACAATGGATAACTTCTTTTCTTCCCAGAGTTTGGGACAAAAGCTCTTTTCTATTAAGCTCTTTTACTAATTAAAAATAGTCCGTTTTGCAGAAGGCACCACCTTCAGTATTCTATATGCCATGAAGTACTCTACATCTTGATTATGTGAATTTAAATTTTTTTCTTAATTTTAATTTTTTTTTTTCACAAAAGTTTCGCTCATTGCCTAACAAAAAACCATATAAATCCAAACTTTATACGTAAACTGGAAAAAATTATAAAAATGTTCATCAAAATTTCAAACTTTTTAATCAGAATTAAAAAAGAAAAATTGGGTCCGCAATTTTATAGCCCTTTCAATTTTAGTATAATCAACTGCAATTTTGTAGTTGCTAGAAATTTTAGGAGTGTTACTCTGTAATTCGAGACGCAAAGCAATGCGAAGACGTATAGCCTACTTTACTTTTTCGCCCATTTATTCCTAAAGTTGGTATTAGTGGCGTAGAACAAACATAATAAAACATTTAGTTACTTTCAAAACGATTGGTTTATCTAAAATATGGGTTCTCTGGATTTATGGGATGACTTTCAGAATGATTAACATAATGATCCTTTGTGAAAAAAGTGAGCTCAAATGTTGCCATTTATTTTTTTCCCCCCTTCTTCACTCCTCTCGGGAGCATAAGGTCTCGACAAGACTCTTCCATCGTACACGGTTCTGTGCTGTTGTTTTTGCACCATCCCATGAGATGTCGGCATCTACTACAGTCCATTACCATTCTCGTGATGCTATCTGATGGTTTTCTCAATGTGTGACCTATCTATCGCCACTTTCTGCGTTTGATTTGCCTAAGGGCCTATGGGTCCCTCGTTCGTTAATCCCCACAGTGCGTCGTTGCTGAAGATTTACGGCCAGAATATTCTGCAGATCATGCGGAGGCATTTGTTGATGAAGGATGGTGTTAGAGACCAGCCATGTTTCGCTTCATTTGGCATTTATTACTCTGAATAAAAATTTTAATTTTGTACTCTCATTTTGGTGTAAAATATTCGGCTGAGTAAAGAAGCATTTATGTACATACACACGGACAAAATTATTCACACAACCACTAATTTTTCATTCGATAACCTGTATCTTGAGAAAAAATGAACGTAATTAAAAATGTTATTCTAAGAAAAATACACAAATTTATTGTTTGTTTAAAAGTAACATAAACTTAACAAAGCTTTACTCCATGAATGAAAAATTAACAAAAATCACAGAATTATTCATATTTTTAAGAGACGAATTATTCACACAATTCAATATCACAAACATAATATTAAGTTCAATGAAATTTGAATATTTAGTAGATATTCCTTTTTGCCTGATGACTTCATTAAGTCTATTTGGCATAGAGTTAACTAATTTTTGAGTCACATTTGGACTCAAATTTCCTGTTGGAGATCCCCTTCTATTGAATTTTGCTAGTTATGTTAATTTTAGCGACACGCCTACCGAGTTCATCCCACAAATGTTCGATGGGATTCAAGTCTGGAGACTGTGGTGGTGTTGGAAGAATGTGAGGCACATGATGTATGATTCTACGCACATCGGCAGTATGCTTGGGATCATTATTTTGTTGAAAATAAAAGTTATTTCCCTCACATAGTTTTTGCGCGCTTTCATGCAAGTTTTCTTTTAAAATATTAAGGAAAAGTGATTTATCCATAATACCATCAATAAATACAAGATAACCGATCCAACACCACCATCACGAATCACTGTAATTACTGTACTGCTTTTATCGAATCCGGTATTGGGCTTAAATTCGTAAATTTTTGTACGAATGTCGTATTGAAGGGTACCTTTTTTGCGAATGCGAACAATATTTCATTCCCGTCGCATTACAGTGTAAGGGCCTAGTTGATGTTCTATAATATTTTTCTTAACGGTGGTGCATACTTTCTTCAAATAACGGATTAAACATGAGTAAATTCGTCGTTGCAGTGATCTCAATAAAGTTAGTTATCCTCATCTGTTAGTGGTGGCAGAACTCAGAAGTGGAATGGGCCTAAACCACTTAACAGTAACAGAGTTAAAGGACGTGTTGCAAAAACTGCAATTAAAGACGAGTGGCACGAAAGCAGCATTAATCAGCAGATTGCATGGTGTAGATGCAGAAATGCTGATGCCGATATAGGCTTTATATTTGCCAACGGGTGCAAGTATAGCACAGGCAACTGATACGAGCCAGAAAACGGTTGGGGAACCATCGAAGGACAACGGGCGAGTCATGACACAGCTCGAGGTGCAAGTTAGCGCACTTTGTAGTGCCGTAGAGACGCTAAATGCACAGCTGCATACTCTTTATCGAGCAGGAACGAGTGCTCCAGAAACAGGCACAGGTGCCTCATATATGTATTTCGCCACCGACCGCAGTCACGCAGGCGCCGTAGGCACATTCGCAACAAGCACTATGAACATCAATACAAACGTCACAAGCATTGCATACTTCGTTTGCATTGACAGTGGAACGGAATTTTCCTTTTACATCGCAGTACGCTGGTATGTATTCGATGTCGCAGCAGCCAGTTTCATCATATTCTACTTTGGGTCAATCGTACGTGACATTTGTAAAGCAGTATACCACAGAGCCAGTGCTGATAAGATCAAAGCCGACTGAAAGGGTGCCGTTTACTCATGCGCATACAACACAGCAAACAGTAGGAGCAGCAGTTAGTGGGCTCGAAATGCCGTTAGGATATTCAAACCGATCAGCGCATTTGTATTGGTCAGCATTTTGGAGAGCCAGGAGGGATGTTCGTCTACAACGAGAAACACACACACACATAAGCCGAGGGATATAGCAGCTCCCAACCAATGTTCAACCCTATTGACAATACTTATTCATCAGTGCAACTCATCGAGAGAGTTGAACAGTTGAGAGCAATGTAGCAGTGGGTTTGTACCATGCAAAGGCAAGATGGTAGGCTGAACAAAATTATAGAACTCTTGCAGAGTAGAGACACTGGCGACCAACGAAGCGATATAAGGTCGAACTACTGCCTGAAAAGTAATTGACTGTTTCGGAAACTCGAGTACGGGCGTATTCTTAAGCTCTGCCACGATGACGTTGGGCATCCTGGTGTAGACGAAACTATAAAGAGAATTGCAAAATTTTTGGTTCCCACGGTTAAGAAATTTTGTCAAGGGTTTTGTAAAATCTTGCATAGAGTGTTGCTACAATCGTGAATCGCAGCGCAAGAAGTGTGAACTGTATGGCATGGATATACCACCGTTGCCGTTCCACACGCTGCACTTGGACCATCTAGGGCCATTTGTCAAAGGTCGACGAGGTTATGAATATGTGCTTGTTATTGTAGGCGCACTTACGAAATACTCGATAGTAGTTGCAACACTCTCTACCAAAACCAAGCATGCAGTGGATGCGTTAAACCAACTAACACTGTGTTTTGGCTTACCACAAAGAATTGTGACAGACCGCGGTATTACATTTACATCGACTGCATTCAATAATTTTTGCCAAACGAATAACATCCAACATATTAAGGCAACAGTGCGAAGGGCTTAGCAGAGCACGCAAATCAAGCGGTGCTGGCATACTTGAGAACAGCGACTAACGATGCAAAGAACTGCGATACAAATATTCGTATGTTGCAATCGTCATTAAATACCAAGGTAAATGCAAGAACGAAATTTGCACCGATCGACCTAGTTTACGATTTTCCGCTTCGCGATATGAGTGGAAATAAGATATTGGCAACGGTGCAGGCGGACGATGGGCAACTACAGATGTATGTATAAACGAGCGACGTAGTGAAGCAATTAGTAACAGCGAAACAGCTAGAGTTACAAGGAAGGCCAAACTCGACGTCAGACATAGGAAACCACTGCCATATAAGTAAGGGTCTTTGGTTCTCATAGAAGCACCACCACCGAGTACAGGGGAATCGCGAAAATTCCAACAAAAGTTCAAGGGCCCATACATTGTCAAGAAAGCCCTACGATTCGACCGCTATGTCATCGAAGATATTGAAGGCATGCAACGCTCGCAAAGAAAGTACAGTACAATTGCAACAGCAGACAAGATGAAGCTTTATTCGGTGTGCCTTATATCCTGAAATTGATGATGATGTTGACCACGATGATGATGGTCATGAAGCTGGTTAACTCGGAACGAGTTTCTGTCAGGAGAGGCCGAGCTGTCATCACTAATTATATATATTTGGTGATTCATTTCACATTATTTGTTTACTATTCATTGTACCTACACGCAATTTTTTCACACAGTTAATTCTTTTGACTGGTTATGAACTCATTTTATGTAAATGCAAAGACAGTCGTTAGAGTGATCTCAATAAAGTTGTCTATCCTGATCTGTCAGTAGTGACACATATAAAAACAAGAATAAAATTTCAATAAAAAATCTTGGGTAAAAAATTTCACCATATAAAAACCCTGTTAGAACCAATTAATTTTATTTTGTGTTGGACTTTCCTAAAAAAAAAATAAAATAAATAATTGGCGCGTACACTTCTGTTAGGTGTTTGGCCGAGCTCCTCCTCCTATTTGTGGTGTGCGTCTTGATGTTGTTCCACAAAATGGAGGGACCTACAGTTTCAAGCCGACTCCGAACGGCAGATATTTTTATGAGGAGCTTTTTCATGGCAGAAATACACTCGGAGGTTTGCCATTGCCTGCCGAGGGGCGACCGCTATTAGAAAAATGTTTTTTATTAATTTTGCCTTCACCGAAATTCGAACCAACGACCTCTCTGTGAATTCCGAATGGTAATCACGCACCAACCCATTCGGCTACGGCGGTCGTTGGACTTCCTACTCGAGTTTTTTAGAGAAACGGAACGGTATTGCAGCTTCTTGGCTTTACCTATCAAAGGAAATCGTTTTGTGGTCATAGGCGTCACTGGGAAAATGAAAATCATCATAGCTGATAGCTAAAAAGTTCTGTGTGTAATTTGCATACAAATTAATGGAGTTTATTGTTGTTGTTTTTATTGTAACAGTATAAACATCTATGCTAAATGTTTAGGGAATGCTAGTAAAGCCACAGTCCTTGGTCGGATACTCAAATAAATACTATTCCATGAAATGAACTCGTTTTGTGTCGTAGATGTCGCTGGAAAAATTAAGGCCATCCCAGCCGATAGTCAAAAAGTTATGTTTTTGCCTTATAGAGTCACAGAGCAGATAAATGTATGTTTGTTATTGTTGCTGAAACAGCATACACACACATAAATGTTAGAGAATGCTACTGAAGTCACAGTCCAAGTCCACGAAAAAAATTGTTTTCTGGCACAAACGTCGCTGAGAAAATTAAGGGCATCCCAAGTAATAGGTAAAAAGTTCTTTTTATACCTTATATGTAGAATCAAGGAGCAGAAAAAGCTAAAATTTCTGTTGTTGTTGTAAAATTTCATTGTTGTCATAAATGTTTAAGGAGTGTTGCTGTAGTAACAGTCATTAAATAAATAATTGGCACGTACACTTGTGTTCAGTGTTTGGCCGAGCTCCTCCTCCTATTTGTGGCGTGCGTCTTGATACTGTTGCACAAATGGAGGAACCTACAGTTTTAAGCCGTCTCCGAACGGCAAATGGTTTTTTATGAGAAGCTTTTTCATGACCGAAATAGAATCGGAGGTTTGCCATTGCCAGCCGAGGGGCGACCGCTATTAGGAAAAACTTTTTGGCGTTGCGCACACGGAGATTCGAATCTACGCACTCCCGAATGGTAGTCACACACCAGCCCATTTGGCTACGGCGGGCACCATTGCTCGAATATAAATCCGAGTCGGCCGGGTAAGGTAGAAGCGACCGTCGTGAGAATTTCTGTCTCCATTGCAGCTGGTAAACTCTTAGTCCTAGAAAAATAATAAAAAAATTTGAATTCAATTCAATTTTATATTTAATAATCGTTTTTTTTTATTTGTTTTATTTTACAACATAGAGTGGGAAAATTGCATTTTATATTTGTTGAATATTCTGGACTTAAATCATAAAATAGTGTAAATTTTTTAATCAAATATTTAAGTAGTTGGTATTTTATTTAGTCATTGCTTAGCTACAACTTACAAATATTAGAATTATTACAATAGAGATGTAGCAGACTGACTGTACGCTGAAGTGTGTAGCACAAATTACACTTTCCATTCCATTCCATTATTTTATTTTTTTATACAATGAATTATTTGCTAAAGAGTAGATTTTCTTTAAAATGCAGGGTTGTGAATCGGAAATAGTATCATAACAATTCAAATGCAATGCTTAGTAGGGGCTGGCTGTTGTTGAGATGTCGGAAAACGCTAATGCGCTACTTTCATATAAATCATCTGGTCGCAGATAACATTTGATTTTCATTTTCATTTCCATTTCGTATTTCCTACATATTAATATAATTATAATTATTATTTATTAGATTTATATTTTCATTGCGTATAATTACAACAAAATCAATACGCATATAAAAGTCTGGCATAATTCCCATAGTATATTACAAACATGCAATTACAATACATTTACATACAAACATGTGCGAAGCACTTTTCTGATCGCTCAACTTTTGTGTGGATTCTTAACGCTATGATTATTTACAATAAAATTTCATGAATTCTATATTTATTTAGTACTTTTTCTTCTACTTATTTGTAAAACGGTCGAATTTTTCCTTTCGGAGGAATGCGTTTGTATGCATATATATGTACATATGTACATACACGCGTAATAACGGGCATACCATATATAAGGTGGCGCAAAATTAATAATCCAATTTCCTTTTGGAATCTCTTTTTTAATAAATAAAAAAAAAGAATTTGAGTGATGGAAATCTTTATTTTGATCTTTACGCGCTCCATTGCTTGTATGTTCGTATGCTGCAGCTGTCTAGTTCACAAGTGTCAAATATGATTGATGTACGACGCTATTTGGAAAATTTATAAATTTTAAGATAGGGTGATTAATTGTGCGCCACCTTGTACATGCATACATACACATATATATGTGTATTTTGATTAATACTGTTATTTAAAAATTATATCCCTCCCCTTTTCTGCTCACACACCTTTACGTATTCCCCATTTTATTATTTTTATTGTTATTGTTATTATTATTATCATTATTATTTTATTATTATTATGATTATTGTTATTGTTGTTTTTATTATTAGGTATAATTTTATAGTTATGGGCATTTTAAAATATGTAACAAGTTTGCACCTGCTTTGGGGTGGCACTCTTCATAAAACAGATCGCACAGATCACTTGACGGCATTCCTTTAAAATACAAATATTGACTGGTGCAGCAAATTGCTTGCTGTTCGCATTTTATAACTCAACATTTGTATTTTAAAAGAAGTCGTCAAAGGTCTTCGATTATGTTTGATATTGCAACATCGGCGCTGACAAATTAGGATGGTGCGAACTGTTCATACGCAAGGCAGATAAGCTTTTGTTGTACCATTCATCTTCCGGTGACATGCCTGTGAAAGAAATAAATTAAAAAAAATTAAATAATATTATAATTATCTAATTTTCTTTTAAATATGTATGTGAATTAGGAAATCAAATAGATTAACGCAACCAACGCAAGAGGGTCTTGTCGAGACCCTATGCTCCCGAATGGAGTGAACAAGGAAAAAAATGCATTAGGTTGGGGAATAAGTTCGTAGTGTTTTTACCGAAGCCTTTTATTTAAACAAAAAACAATAATTATGAAAACAATATTATGAATAAGTTAATCAATTGAATATTCGCCGTTGCTGCTTACAATCTTTTCACACCTCCCGCCTGATCTGGTGTGAAAAAAGTGGTTGAGCCCATTTTTAAGGACCTCTTTGTTATTGAAGATAACGCCCTTCATATGGTTTGACAGGCAGCGGAAAAGATAGTAAGCGGTCGGTGCACGGTCCGGAGAATACGGCGGATGCTGAAGGACGTCAAATTCGAGCTCTTGGCGTGCGGCATTGACGACTGTGCAATATGGGGCCTGGCGTTGTCGTGAAAGAGTATAGTTTGACCATGTCGATCAGGTATTTTCAGACGAATAACCTCACTTACGCGGTGTAGGTGGGCAATATAGAGATCCTTTTTAATCGTGGCATTCGTTTCAAGCATTTTCCAATTTCCAGCAATTTGAAAGTGACTTTCTTTGTTTTTTTTTTTTTGTTGGGCCGTGAGGCAACTAGGCTCCCAATTTTTCGGCAAATCCCATTGAAAGAATGTGGTTGAAAATCGCTTTATGATCGCAGCTAATTTTTTCCGCCAATTCACGACTGGTTTGGCGACCGTTCTTCTTCAAAAGTGATTTGAGACGTTCTTCATCGATATCAGAAGGCCTGCCACTGCGGGACGCGTCTAAGTTGCCATTTTTGAACTTTGCAAACCATTTTCGTGCTGTAGACTCGCCTATGACACTTTCTCCATACACGTCGCAAATGTCCCGGGCTGCTTCCACAGCTCTTTGACCTCGATGAAAAGCAAATTAGAGCAGTTGTTGAAAATGTTGATTTTTAGCTCCTGGGTATCCCATTTCTAAACCTCAAAACTAATGAAAAAGTAAGTAACTCAAAAATACATTTAACATAGTTTTGTAGAACAGAAAGAGTTTTATCGAATGATTGCTTCTCCTTCTCCAAACTGCAAACACAAAAACGTTATGAACTTATTACCCAACCAATATCCAGTCAATTGTGGCCGATTCTTAATGACAAACGTCGGGAATCTCAAAATAAACACAGTCTACTTATATAGCACACTAATCTCTGTGATAACGGGGCACTGTCAGACAGATACGCTCAGAGGCTAGGCGAGCAGGACCATTAATTCTAAAGAAGCTGTCAAGATGTGGAGAGGAATAGACGATTGTGCACCTCCTGTGCCACTGTTCTGCTATATACTGGCGAAAATTCGCCATTCTAGGTAAGAAATTCTTCAATGAGTTAGGTGACCTCAGCACTGTGGAAATAAGAGATTTTCTATGAGACTAAAGTTGCAGAAAGAGTGCAAGCGAAGACGAAGATGAGACGTTGCGGAATCGTTTAGCTTGAAACTGTGCGATACTCTTTTCAAAGACGAATCATTTGCTGTAGTGAATTGTTAACTTTTCATTTAATTGTTTGCAACTGTGAAATAAACGTGAGTTACTTTTGAAAAATGTATTAACGACAATTTAATTAATTTAAATAAACTATCTTGGATTAACTATTGCCGTAGTCGAATAGGTTGGTGCGTGACTATCATTCGGAAGTGCGTACGTTCGAAACCCCAAAAAGTTTTTTTCTAATAGCGGTCGCCCCTCGACAGGCAATGGCAAACCTCCAGTGTATTTCTGCCATGAAAAAGCTCCTCATAAAATAAGCCATTTGCCGTTCGGAGTCGGCTTAAAACTTTATATCCCTCCATTTGGGGAACATCATCAAGACGCATGCCACAAAATAGGAGAAGAGGAGCTCGGCCAAACACCTAACACAAGTGTACTCGTACACGCCAATTATTTATATTTATATACTTTTATCTTGAATTAAAAAAATACTGGGTTACTTTTCTTAAACTTTGGATTCTGTTTTTATGTGCTTTATTGTGCTATACCTCTTCCCCCCAATGACAATGCTTTGGTGATGATTTTTCGGAAACAGAATTGACCTGTAAAAACAATTTCTCACGATGCTTAACTATTGCATCCTCGGCTTCCCGTTAATTTTACAGAATCAGCTGTTGAACTGACATAATTCTAGATTTTTTGTTTACTAACTACTTTTAACGTAGTATTTTCTTGTTTTTCTTACATTAACGTAACCTAACGTTTCACGTTTATTTCATGCTCACAAACCTTCGCTATTTCAATAAAAGTTATCCCAAAAAAATGATTCAAAGATTGTTGGCCTTCATATTCCTCATCTCATCAATTTTACTTCCGTAAATGTATTAGTAAAATGTATGAATACACGCACCTACATACACACATATGCGCATATTTATTTAAGTGATTACTCGAGCTCGTCTCACTGAAAGGTAATAACGATTCAAATGCAATAAAATAAGTTATTTTCTCATTTCCCATTTCCATTATCTTAGGTGCCAAAACACCAACCAATTGATTTTATTTAACCTCTCTCCTCTCTAAGCTAAGAAAATATTCTTATATGCTCCTTTAAGGAGCTTTCGGAGGAACTTCAATTTAAGAAACGGAAATGTAGCCAATGCGAATGAGACTTTTGCTCATGTATGATAAATTCAAGAAAATAAATGCATAATTTCCTGATAGTAGACTTCTTGATTTACCTGAATCTCATATGTATGTATGTATATATCTGCCTGTTATGTACGAGTACCTACAGATATATGACTTATATAAGTAAGTCAGAATTCATATCATGGCCATATTTAAATTTACCGCTGTGATCTACTTGTAAATTCTCACAATGGAAGGCAAGCTAAGCTAGAAAAATTACTGAATGTTGGCTAACTAATTTAGTAGGTAGGTATGTACCCTTTTGTGGGGTATACTCACCCATGGAATCCTGACGTACGCCGACGGAACCCATATTGGTGCCATGTGTCATTGAGAAAGGCTGCGTCATGCCGGGATAAGAGGAAGCGCCCATTTGGAAAAGATCCTGAAAGAAAAACACACAAATTTTTTATCAATAATTTTCTAAAATTTGTTTATTGTACAACTTCAGATGGCGAAAGATACCTTATTATGTACCTAATGTAACGGATGTTTTTTGTTTTAGAAATATAGAACCTTATTTCATGCACTATCCGAAATTATTATAAAGGCGCCACAGAGTGGCGCGTTTTGACTATTTACTTAGTTACTTCTTAATTTTAATATTTTTTTTTTACAAAAATATAGTTTATTCTGTAACCGATAACAAATAATCAAATTTCAGACTTTGTAAAGATTTGTAAATATTCGAAAAATGTTCATTAAAATTTCAAAATTTATAATAAGAATTTTATGGACAATTTTTTAGTCTATTGAATTTTAATAGTTTATGAATATAGCTAATGAATTAAAATTCAATAGAATTAACGTTTGAAGTAGTTAAAAATGCTCGTTCATTTGTGATAGTTTTTTCTCCTGAAAGTGTTGCGCATTTCCTTCATACCTATAACGAACGCACGACATTTTTTTTTTTATACGAAGAAATGCTGACGATAAAAAATTATCAAAAATGCAGAAAAATTTGAGCGACTTCAAACTTACATTTTGTTATACTAAAATTTATTGGGTACTAAAACTACGTATCCTAATTTTATTTAAAAATTCTGGAATGACACTTCCACAGCTGACCCTGAAACTAAGCGTCAAAGTGCCGAATGGAAGGCCCCAGATGAGCTACCACCCAAAAAACCGCGCTTGGAGAAGTCAAAAATCAAGTCGATGCTCATTTGTTTTTACGATTTGAAGGGAATGGGCCAAATCGTCAATGCAGTCTTCTATTTGGCGTTTTGAAGCGTTTCTTGCATCACATTCGTCGAATTCGCCCTAAATACCACGAAGGAGGAAGCTGGCGTTTATTGCATGATATGCTCCATCTAATCGACTGATTTTTTGACTAGAAATCGCATTTTGAGCATCAATCACTCACCGTATTCACCTGATATGGCTCCCTGTGACTTCTACCTATACGGAAAATTGTATTTGGCCATGAAAGGAAAACGTTTTGCGTTTGTAGAGGCAATCCAAAAGGATTGTACCAACTAGGGGTGGGATTATTTTCGAATAATATTCGAATAAACATTATACTATTCGTTTCAAATAATTCGAATAGTTCATTATTCGAATACCTTACTATTCGAATACCTCACTATTCGAATAGTTTACTATTCGAATACCTCACTATATATTCATTTACATCAGGGAGAAAATGCTTTTAAAAATATAAAAATTACATTGGCCCTTCTCATGGTGCATGCACTTGTACATAAACCGATTAGTAGTCCGCTAATCTAAATAAATATTTACCAAAAATATTCGAATAGTAAGGTATTCGAATAGTAAGGTACTCGAATAGTAAGGTATTCGAATAGTGAGGTATTCGAATAGTGAGGTATTCGAATAGCATTATTCGAATAAACTAATAAAAAATTCGAATAAATATTATTCGAATTACGAATACCTCTCGAATAAAAGATTTTATTATTCGAATAATTTTTATTCGAATAGTCCCACCCCTAGTACCAACATCATGAAGGACATTTCGGCCAATGACTTGAAACACTCTTTCGAAAAGCTTTTAGATCGCGCAAATCAGTGTATCGAGGCTAGAGGGGACTATTTTGAATAAATAAACTCGAAGTTATCAGAACAAAGCTGCTGTCGTTTGTATTTTAACTCAGTCTTGCTTATTTTGGATTTCACCTTGTATTTCACCTTGAACTTCACCTTGATTTCACTTATACAAAAATAACGGAATACGCACTGTTTACTTAAATATGTTAAAAAATTAGGGTGTCCCACTTTTTGTTTGACTTTGAAAAATTATGCTGAAATATTATGCTGTTATTACTTAAATAAACGGAGTTACCGTTAATATTAAACCAAAAATTATGCATTTTGAATAGTTAAAAATGAAATATTTATATTCAACGTAAGTGATTTCTTAAAAATCTGTAAGTAATTTATAAAGTGTAATTTCTTGAATATTGGTGTGCCAGTTTCTTTTTGGTTCACTGTATATCTCTAAAAAGCACCCGTTACTTATTTGTGTGTGTATAACATTTATTTCACACAGCCAAACATTTGTGCGTTTAGTCAAAGTAGTGTAGTATACACACCTGCGGATATCGATTTATTGAATTGTGATGCGGGTAGGGTTGATAACCACGCGATACGCTATATCCTTGAATATTTCTCATCATACCGTTGCACGAGGGGATCACAGATGGCGCCAATGCTTTTTGCAGTTGTTTTTCTTGTTTTCGATATTTAGCGCGTCGATTTTGAAACCAAACCTGCAATAAAAGTTAATCAAATATTTTCAATTTTCAAAATTTACGGCGTCTTTAATCCAAATAATATACATACACATAGTTTAAAATAAAAAGTATTTAACACGGCATGGAAATACAGAAAAAAACATTTATTCCCCCCAACGTTTTTTAAGCTGGCTTGAGTTGTGAAAATAATATAAACAATTAATCGGACGATAATTAATGCTTACCAATTTGTTGCTTGGTTTGCCGTACAAGTATTTTATTTATTCATTTATTTATTAAAATTAATATATAGTTCGAAAACTAATACGTGAAAGAATTCTAGCTGCCAGAGCCCACAATTAAATATTTCGATAAAAGAATCTGCGTTATTATAAGCAAATAATTTTAAATCCGTCATATTGGCGACAGAAACAAAAGCTTTGTTGGATCCGAAGTATTTCTTTCTGATTCTGTCAAAAGTGGGGCCACTGTTGCTGGGGACCTTCTGTAAGAAGGTATTTGTGTGAGAGTTTGATATGTCCTATTCTGTCTTCTTTCTCTTATTGATTGGTGCGATAACCGCTTAAGCGATTTTGGGCGAGTTTAACAAAGCGCGCCAGTCGTTTCTTTCTCATGCTAACCGGCGCCCGTTGGATACACCACGTGAAGCCAAGTCCTTCTCCACCTGATCTTTCCAACGCAGAGGAGACCTTTCTCTTCCTCTACTACCACCAGCTGATACCGCATCGAATACTTTCAGAGCCGGAGCGTTTATATCCATTCGGACGACATGACGCAGCCAACGTAGCCGCTGGATCTTTATTCGCTGCGCTATGTCTATGTCGTCGTAAAGCTCATACAGCTCACCGTTCCATCGTCTGCGATATTCGCCGTTACCACGTGCAAAGGTCCAAAAATCTTACGCAGAATCCTTCTCTCAAACACTCCAAGCGGATGTAATCATCTAGTCTAGAGAAGACTTTACCAGGACTTTTGCTTACTTAGTCCAAATTGCACTTGTTGGCGAGAGAGGCTCTACGTTGGTTTTCCAGGCAGACATTGTTATCATTAACACCGATGGTTCCTAAATAAACGAAGTATCTCACAACCTCGAAATCATAACTGTCAATAGTTACGTGGGTGCCGATACGCGAGTGCGTCGACTGTTTGTTTGATGACAGGAGGTATATTGTTTTGTCCTCGTTCACCACCAGACCCATTCGCTTTCCTTCTTTATTCAGTTTGAAAAATGCAGAACTAACAGCGCGGTTGTTAAGGCCGGTGATGCCAACACGCTAGCGTATACGCCAGCAATTCTACGCGCTTATACAAAACTGTGGCTGAGTTCTGTGGCTCGCACGATATTTTCCACCATCAGGTTAAAGAAGTCACACGACAGCGAGTCACCTGTTTGAAACCTCGTTTGATATCAAGCGGCTCGGAAAGGTTCTTCCCATCTCTGACGGCATTGCTGGTATTGAGCAGCGGCATTTTGCATAGCCATATTAGTTTCGCGGATCAGATATCGTGGCATATATGCAACTCATTTTCGTACAGTCGAATGCAACTTTAAAATCGACAAAAATATGGTGTGTGTCGATTCTGCTTTCATGGATCTTTTCCAAGACATGGCGTATCGTGAATATTTGGCCGATTGTAGATTTTCCAAGTCTTTTGTGGATTGGCAGGCATGCTTTCATACGTCCATATTTTCATAAGCACTAATGCATGCACTTTATCAGCTTCTCGCCACCATGTTTGAATAACTCAGCCGTCCGTAAATCTCGAGGCTTTGCTGTTCTTTAGCCGCGTTATCGTATTCTCACCTCGTCATGGTTGGGGTATCGGGATCTTTACATTATCTGTGACATGCGCAGTTGTTACTACTTAATAGGTTTGAGAGGTTTTTCCTCCATAAGGTACATACAAGAACTTTTACTAGTCATATGAATTATGTCATTTCTTGTACATAAATCTTGTGCTATACTCTTAAATTGTTCCATATATCATTTGTTAGTACTAAAGTAGAATATGCATTCTTCATCTGCAGACCTTATCATACCTGTCACATAACTCGAATTGAATGTATTCAACAGTTTTCATTGGCTTTCTCCACATTCACTTCGTTTTCATGACCCCTTCACCTTCATACTATTCAATTTGAAATCTCTACAGCCTCGGCGATAAATTTTGTCTTCATCTTTCGTGTTTGATAGTATGCAAGGTGTTGTAGATTGCACCTCCCTTCTGGAGCGAATCTATCTTAATACTCTAACCAGAGGATTTCTTAATTTAGGTTTTCACCATATTGGCTTTGTAAGAACTCTGTATACAAGGAATGCACCCGTCATGAGAGCTCTAACCAAATTAAATACTATTTACAAATCTATTGAGATTGACTTTTCTTGGGGTTAGGTTAGGTTAGGTTGAAGCGGTTGACCACTGTGGGACACACTCAGGCTCGTGGTCCATTGTGATGTCGCGTGGGGAACTATCCCTTATCCCTCCTAAGACCAATGTGTACTTGTCAAAAATTTTGTAAGATCCTTAATTTCGACACAGCCGAGATCTACCAATTCATTAAAGGATTGCCCACCCAAGATAGCGAGTCTACGTGTGAATAGAGGAGTACAGTGACACAGAAGGTGCGGGATTGTCTCTTCCTCTTTCTTGTTTAGACAACTTCTGCAGAAGTCACGTGTATACACACCCATTCTCTTGGCGTGCCTACCGATTTGGCAGTGCCCCGTAATAACTCAAATCAGTTTGTTAAGACTGTGCTTATGTCTTCTTAGTAGAAGTTCCGTGCGTTTAGCATTGAGAGTCGGCCACAGGAGAGTCGGGCGATTTTGCAAGTGGCTTCTTTACGCCATCTCTCATTCGCTACTCTTACAATTTCTTCGCGGGTACGTAGTTTACCTGTTTGCAAGCGTATACCTATATCATTGTCTAGTATGTACTCATCAGTCAATTTGGTATCGATTTTCGTTATGTCATCGGCTTTGCAGTTCCCTCAATGTCACAATGGCCAGGAACCCATGTTAGCATTAGGTGAAACGACTCAGTCGTCTCGTTAAGAGATGCGCGGCATTTCATGACTTTCTTGGGGTTATATACAGTTGTATCGATTTTTTCTTTATTTTATTTTCTTAATGTACAAATATTTAAGAATACAAACAGAAAATTTAATATCGTTCTGAGGAGTATTTTCGAAGTTACACGCAAATTTGAAACGACGTTTCAGAGTGCTTGTAAAGTGCTTTTCAAACTTTAAACGCGTTTTTCTCAAAATGGTGTTTTCAAGGTCAGTGACCAACATTACTCGAAAACGGCTAAACCGATTTTTAACACGAATTTCTTAAATATATTTTTTAGTAATTAATCGAAAATTTCTTCTCACCGATAAATACATATATTTTTTTTTTAATAATTTAAGGCCGAAATTTTGATCAAAAATCGATTTCTTTTTTTGAGAAACCGCCATTTATAAAAGAATTATTTTGTTTATTCCTTCGAATTATTACTAGATTAATATGTGTACAAATTTTGAGATCAATAAATTGAAAAGTTTTCTCAAAAAAAATTCTGAAAAATTCGCATTTTTTTGGCCTTCTAACTGTATATTACCGACCTTAAACTTCTTAATTATGAATATAAATAATTTCAGCTAGTGTGTTTTGTTAGATTTTTTGCTCACGGATTAATATTATTTGTTAAAACACCTGTATTGGTCTGTAAGGCAACTTGTTTTTGTTGACTAATTTAAAAAAAAGAATAAAACATCTCTAAACTGATTTACCAAACAAAAAAATGTTGTACACACAGTAAATATACATCCCGGTTGAAAAATTATAAAAACACAACATATTGACAACTTTTGACTATTTACCTATTTATTTATTAATTTCAATAACTTTTTATAAAAATATAGTTTATTCTATAATAAATACAAGAGTTATAAATGCTCGACAAATTTTCATCAAAAGTTCAAAATTTTTAAACAGGATTTAAAAAAAGAATTTGGTTACGCAGTTTTACTGTTCACTAAAAAATTTAAAAATTTCTAAATTTATTATAGCCTGTGAAACTTCATAGCTAGAAAATGTCTACAAATTCTGAATACAAAGTGTGAAAATATCGAATTTAAATTTTTATACATTTTTTATAAAGTCTGAAACTTGATTTGTATGTTGTTTATTGTATAGTGATATTTTTATAAAACATGTATGAAAAATTAAGAAAACAAAAGGAAAGTAGTCACAAGCCAAATATCGCGTTTCTAATTAGCTGTCAATGACTGTATTTGTATGCACATTGTAGAAAATAAGAATTTCAAACAATTATTTAAATATTATCAAGATAGGAAGAAATGAGGAATATAAGATTTCATTAATATTCAAAAAACAAAAAAAAACTACTAGATTGAGAGAACCGGCCATAGGTATAAGCATTATTTACATCGAAGACTTGAGTTTTGAGAGCGTGTCCAAATTCATATATCTCAGCGTATTAGTAAGTAACGTCAACAGCATGTAAGACTGTATATCTGAGAGGATAATGGCGGCGATTCATACATACTACGACAACATAAATCTCCTGAAATCAAGATCTCTCTCACGTAGGTGCAAACTCGATATATATAAATCGAAATTTGCAGCATGAATATTGCAAACGAGAAGCGCTTAAGGGGTAACACCACTGTACACGCGTAAAATAAACACGATTTTTAAAGAATTTGTTTGTATAGAAGGAAAGGGGAAACAATCACTCTGATTTGGGAAGTTATTACTTATATACTAAAATACAAAACTACAAAGTTTGATCGACGGCATTGGAGACATTTTTGTAATGTGGTTTCTCTTGAAGGAACTCCGCGGCACGCAGCACAGAGGGTGCAAATTTTAATCTGGAACAAAGAAACATTTTTTTTCTTAATCTAGATAAGAATAGCTAGAGAAACACGTAGGGGATTTAAAAAATATTTATTTTTGTGGAATAAGCAAGCATTTGAAGGAAAAAAACTCTTTTTGGACTAAAAAAACGGCACTTAAATAATTATAACAATCGTTTAAATTAATCTATCGAAAATACCCTACGCTCTTCTCTTAAGAAGGTTATCATACAGTCGTAGTGAAAAACCTGATTAAAAATCTTTAAAATTGTTTGAGTTATGCTGCGTGCCAATTTCAGAAAACGTGTTTTGAGAAAAACGCGTTCAAAGTTTGGAAATTTGGAGAAGTCGTTAGGTAGCAGTCACTAACGCTTGGTTAAAAGCTTAAAATATTTATGAAATAGACTTCGGTAACGTATAAAACTTTTTGTTCTGTATTTTAAAAGGTTCAAAGAATTTTTTAAGCTTATAAAAAAAAATCAATTTTTTGAAATTTCTACAGTGGTGTTACCCCTTAAGAAAAGCTGCTGGACCACAATCCTTTATGATCAAGGCACTGTGGCAGATCAAGAACAACTTGGCAATAATCCCACCGAGGACATTAGTTTAAGCCAAAAACTGGAAATCTCTAGCGCTGCATCGTGTTTAATGGAGGAAGATTGCTGAGGCAGCTAAAGCCCACCCTGGGCTGTAACGCTAATAGATGATGTTGATAAACATTCATGCTTTTCTTACTTTTTTTTAGAGCATCTTACAGTTCTTGAATTGAAAAATTAAAATTTAATTTCAAAAGAAACATACATAGATATTTTTCGTGCATGCTGCTTTGGCCGAGGTGCTATTCCCATTTGTGTGTACGCCTTCATATTTTTCCATTAATACAGGAACCTAGAGTTTTACGCCACGAACGGCAGATGGTGTTTTTTGAGGAGCTTTTACATGGCAAATAAGAACTTTGAGGTTTGCCATTCCCTACCGAGGAGCGGCCGCTATTAGAAAAATTTGCTAAGTCATTTGGTGTTTCGTGTCCACAGCGAGTTTAGAACCTGTGCGCTCCCGAATGATGGTCACGCATCATCACATTCGGCTACGCCGGTCGAACAAGTTAGATGGGAATTAATTGCAATATTTTAACAATTTGTGTGAAAAACATTTCCACGGCTTTGTAGGTCAATGAAACCAAAATTTGTTAAAACCGAAAAATTAAATTTGGATTCATTTAATTTTGATTACATCCGCTGCATGCACTTTTAAATTCATACTCATATAATTAAGGTGATTTATACGACTACGAATATTCGTTGACTTTGAATTTTTATATAAATATTCTTGTTAGTTAACTTTAAAGGCTGCTGCTGGCCTCGAACAACGAGCGAATTAAATGCAGAAAAATCGTAAAGAGAAGAAAGTGGGCAAATAATACGAAAAGAGAAAATTTGTGTTTCCATATGTATGTGTGTGTATATTTTTGTATAAATATGAGCGTATATTCGTATTCATTCCAATTTCTGTATGTATGTACGTGTATGTGTGTGTATTCGCCATCAAATGGATCCTTAATTGAGTTACTCCGCCCACCATTCGTTCAGTTACAAACACATTTTCATCTACACAAAATCAAGCAAGAAAACAAGCAAGCAACCAACCAACCAACGAACCGACTGGGCTGCTAGCCCGCCAGCCAACAAACCACCTGCAATCTCCCACACACTCATTCACGCACAGGCGCATAACCATCGCCTCCATCACCGCTACTATCACTACCACCACCATCATCATTTTCATTCCTAACATTGCGAAGTTAAATCCGCCATTCCTGAAAGCAAAAGGCAGTCAAGCGAACATCAATATACCCTTAGTACACAGACGGATTGGCAAACAGAACGGAATGGATCCCGTTTACATCCATAGAATAGGGAGGGGAGAACAGGCAGTAGTAAATGTTAAAATGAGTTTTGCACAGTCCTACTTATGTATATGTTCATATATGTGTGTATGTATGTAAATACCTAGTACTAAAACGGACTGTTTCTTGTCTAGTGCAGAATTAGTTAATTTTAAGTTGGTACCCCTTTAAATCCCAGAAAATGTTTTTACAAACCAGTTTTATGCAGCAAAGTTAATGGTTACTCCGATTGCAATAATCTATGGGCAGTCATTGAAAGCGGGCGCAATTGTCACATAAGGCGAACGGATAGAGCATTTGCGTAAATTGGGGAGGCCATAGGCTCGATATTTTATTTCTATCCCATTATAAGGTCTTATTAAAATTTCCAATGATCACAACTCATATTTATTACAGAGTCGGGCACTCGAAGTGTAACCAACTTCAGACCGCTGGCCCAGCTGATGCATAGACATCAGCTGTCTGTTAGTTGTCTAAATGACAGTCAGGATATTGTTCACAAGCGCGCAGAAGCATTTTGCCGAGAGTAAACGCGAAAAAAGAAAATCAGTAATGGATTTCAAACGTAATAGTGTGATTACATTATATTTGGCTGGACCACACATAACCAGCGATTGTTCGTGAGCTCGATTGTTTATCGTACCATTACTCATTACAATGATACGGGTAGCATCGTGAAACGTCATGGAGGTGGTCATCAAAAGACTGCAACGTCACGTGAAATGGTTAGAAAGTGAAGAAGCAACTTGAGGGAAATCTCCGACGAAGTACCAATCAAATGGCGAAAGAACTGAAAATATCTGACCGTAGCATCCGGCGCATCAGCAGCATACTGAAAAATGATCTCAAAGTCAAGCCTTACAAGATCCAAATGGCACATGATTTCACACCAAAGCAGCAACAAGTCAGACTTGAGAGAGCGAAGGAGTCGCTTCCCTTGGCCGAAAGCGGGCAATTTCCGAACATTGTGTTTTCTGATGAGAAATTTTTTCAGATTGAGCAATTCGTAAACTCCCAAAACGATAGAGTTTATTTGACCGAGCGTTCATACGAGAATTTGAGTCATCTATTGGCCACCAGGAGGCAGCACCCGCCACAGGTACTTTGGACCGTTGTAACCGCATATGGGCACTCTCCAATCGTTTTCATCGGGCCTGGCAACAAGGTAAATGCGAAATATTAGCGGGAAAGTATTTTCAAAGTGGGCAGACAAACATTTCGGTGGCAAGCCATGGACGTTTCAACAGGACTCGGCACCATCTCGCATAGCTGGAGTGAACCAAGAATGGCTAAAAAACAACATTCCGGACTTCATAACGTCCAACCAGCGGCTCTCAAATTCACCAGACGCGAATCTGATGGATTATTCTCTTTGAGTCATTTTGGAGAGCAAGGTCTGCAGTAAAAGATTCACCAGTCTCGAGGCGCTGAAAAAAGCCATTGTCCGCGAGTGGGCCAAAATACTTGCAAGTCACATTAGGGCAAATTGCGATTCGTTTCTGGACCGTCTCAAGGCCATAGTCAAGGCAAAAGGTGGTCTGATCGAACAAAAGTAAATTGATTCTTAATTTTGTGTTATTTTCACACATTTTTTACTTTGAATTGAATAAAAGTAATTTTCCAAAGTAAATGTATGGTCTTTTTAATTGGTTACACTTCGAGTGACGGACCCTGTAAATGCACCACATCCATAAAAATGCATTAATGCTACTATTATTGTATATGTTACGCAATCGATTACCTGCTGGGAAGATAGTGCGCAGATACATACACTTCAGTTAGAGCACACATGTGCATATGTATGTGCGTAAATATGTAAGTATTAATCAGTCGTCATACAGCCAAACTTAACCAAAGCAAACGTTTTCCGTGCCGAATGTATCATAGTATAATCTCTTATACGTAAGTCCATAGGTATATATTAACATACATACGTACATACATATGAACGTATGAACAAAGTTATCTACAGTAAGTAGAAACTAAGTACGCTATACTTTTAGTCAAATATACGATTCAGTGCCATCGTCATAAGGAGAATTTTAAAGTACTCGTATTTTAAAAACTAAGTTTCAACGCACATACACACATTCACAGAGACACAAAATGTAAGGTATTACCTTTAGGAAAAATCTCTAGCCCTGAAATAGTGCTTTCTGGTAAATACCGAACCATAACTAGTTTGAAGGGGATGCTCAAAATGCAGATTCTGTCAGAAAAGTGCCAGGAACTGATAACTTAAAAACCCCATTCAGAGAATTTTCCAGTAGTAAAAAGGCTGCCATGGTACACAAAGAGTTTAAAAAAGTTAAAGAATCTACGGAACAAGTTTTACAAAAAAAATGTTCACACTACACAGCCAGTCCTATGATAAATACCAGCATTATATGAAGGAATTCAACTGTTTGGACAAGTTCCTTTACACAAACGGCATAGCTAATTTTGATTCAAGTATAAAGTTCAACCCTAAGACGTTCGGGAATTTCATTAAGTCGAAATAGTCGTGTTTATCGACTGCCTTTTTCCATAACAAATTTGCAAGCACTTCTAGTTTACCTGCTAATCTGTTCGCAGACTTTTTCAGATCCAATTTTGTGTGTGTTGTTGATGTTCCACAATTTGGTATTAATTCTATGTTTTGACGATAATTATTTTGCTATATTTAAACTAAAACATTCCTCTAATGCGGACATTGACGGTATTTCGACTCTTTTGTTAAAAGAATGTCATTCGTTAGTTGTACCTCTAGAAATACTATTCAATATGTCACTTCGCTTTAGTGAGTTTTATTGATGTTTGAAAAGTTGCTTCGGTAACTTCCATTCCATTTAGGTTAGGTTAGGTTTCTGTGGCAGTCGGCTTAGAGTAGCCAAACTCACTTAAACCATGTAGATCCGTTGTGGTACCACTGTGTGACATGAGAACCTTACTGTTAGTGTTCATGGAGCCAATTAGACTCTCTCTTGAAGCATGGGATAGGTTTTATCCCAACACCGGATAGTTCCGTAAGAGAGTGTTCTACTGTTTCTTCCCCTTCCTCGTCTCTACAACTTCTGCAGTATTCATGCAAAAATATCCCATTCCATTTTCAAATGTGAATTATGATTTATGAAATTACAGGCCTATATCGAAACTCTCTAATATTTCTAAGCTATTATCCGTTAAATGTTGAATCTGCTGTAACCAAAATGGTTTTGTCATGGGGCGTTCTACAGTTTCGAACCTTGCAGTTTTTATTGCATACTGTATCTCAGCGTTTTCTTCTGGATGTCAGGTCGACTGCATTTATACGAATTTCTCCAAAGCTTTCGATGAGTCTCTAATGAGATACTGATCCATCCTAGGCTTTCACTCAATGATTTTTGCAATGGCCTAAGTCGTATTTAAGTAATACCTGGTGGGTTGTCTGTATTGATCCTTCCGTGCAATGTCGTCCAGGGCAGTATTTTAGATTCGTTCCTTTTCGTATTGTTCGTTAATGACATTTACTCTTGCCTTTCATCTGCTCAGTTTCTGTTGCACGCTGATGCCTTGAAAATTTTCTCGTATCTTTATTCGTGATGCGCTAGTTCTCTTCTTCGCTCAAATATAAAAAATGCTTCTACAGACTGTTGATCAGTTAAAAAATATCGGTGTTATTTTTAATAAGAAATTTACATAAGGTAATCCTTATCATTTCTAAATAATATATTATGACACGTTTCGTTTCATTCGGCGGAATAGCTTGGAGTTCTCGGACCCGCACACATTAAAATTGCTTTACTCCTCTTATGTATGCTCTCACCTTGAGTATGCTTACTATTATTTGGTGGCCTTATCGACAATTCTCAATAAGCGGATTGAGTAAATTTAAAAAGTTTTTCTAAAATATGGTTTACGTTCTTTACGATTTACTGAACGTCTTCCATCATATAATGCTCGTTTACTTCTTTTAGATCTCAGACCTGCATTTAAAGGGAGATTTTGACTGTGGTGCTCTTCAACTAGAGAGGAGAACTGCGAAATTCCTACCCTTCTTATTGGAATTTTATGCGCTTTTAATGAGTTCAACCAGATCTCATCTCTTATCGAGTTCGATTTTTCTTTGTCTACTGACATTTTCATTAACCTTCTGAAATCTTATATATAATCTTATTTAATTTGTGTTAGTACTCTGTAAGAATTGGTTGTTCTTAGATATAAACAAAAGTATTGTCAAAATAGAAAAAGTTCTGACGGTAAATAAATAATACAGGGTGGGCCATATAGCGTTTGCTTTTTGAACCACCTATTTTTTTGAGAATGGTAACACAAATGACATGTGAAATGTGTTCATATTATAATTTACTTAAAGATTTTACATTTACGAAATGGGACACTATACGCTTGAACAAAATTGGGAAATATTGAAAACCTATTTCCAAGGTGGTGAGTCTTCTTCTTCTTCCGCGGTTACAGTAAATGGCAAGCGTTACCGTGACATGCTCAACGAGTTTTTGTTTCCAAAAATTGAAGAGGATGACATGGCCCACATTTGGTTTCAACAGGACGGTGCAACTTGTCACACTGTCAAAGTTACACTCGAACTTTTGGCTACCGTTTTTGAATTCCGATATCAATTGGCCGCCTCGGAGCTGTGATTTAAGCCCGTTGGACTATTTTTTGTGGGGAGCCGTTAAGGACAAATGCTATGCGAACCATCCAGAGACGATTGATGCTTTAAAACACGAAATCGAAGTTGCCATTCATGAAATTGGAGCCCAAACAATCGAAAATGTGCTTAAAAATTGGGTTGATCGAATGGCCTACTGTAAAGCCAGACGTGACAGTCATTTGAATGATATTATTTTTTATTCATAAATGACAATGTTCAATCTTCGAAATAAAAAAAAAAGTTTGGAAAAATATTCATTAGTTTTTTTTTTTATAGCCGATTCAAAAAGCAAATTTTACATGGCCCACCCTATATTATATGGGTCTTTAGGGGCGTTTGAGAAAAAAACTCGCCAAGAAAAGCCAAATCTATGAAAACGAACTCACGGATTTCACATCACGATAACACATCATCTCACAGAGCTAACATTCTGGACATTTCTGACCAAAAACTTAACAGTTCGAAACACGGATGGTTTAAAAATCGTCTCATCTGTTAAAGACTCAGTGGATGCTCAGAAGCTTCAACTCGACTTGAACAGTCTTCATCGTTGATGCAAAAGATCTCGTCTGTCCTAAAATATTAAAAAATGTTTTCATTTAACATTTTAGAGGCGTCAGTGCATTTTTAGCACATCCTACACCATTTCAAATGATATACTACAAGGTGTGACAGAGTTTAAGGATCTTGGAGTATTATTCGATACAAAATTTTCCTTCAGTTAAAACATTAATTTTATTCTTTCAAAATCGTATTCGATTCTAGGCTTCATCCGTCGCAATACAAATGAATTTTCTGACCCGTATACCTATAAACTGCTGTTTACGACTCTTCCTCGTTCTCGCCTAGAGTACCCTGTTATCATTTGGAGACCTTGGGACTAGCTCTCGATTAATAGAATAGAACGCGGTCAAAAAATGTTTCCTAAGCAAGCATTACGTTCCCTCCGATTTGAGTCGGCTGTTCCATCCTATAATTCTCGGCTACAGCTAATAAATCTAGAATCTCTTGAAAAGAGAAAGACAGTCCTTTGACTTTCGTTTATTTTCAGTATTGTTAATGGCATCGTAGACTGTCCAGATCTACTTGAGCGGATAAGTTTTAATGCTCCCCAAAGAAGTCTTCGAAATTTTTACTCTTTTTATGGGGAAAATTAGGGGTAATGCAACCATTTCTCGCGCACTTCGAGACTATAATTCATTATGCAATACCAGCTTGTAATTGCAATTGTAATTTTGTAAAAAAAAATTCAATTTAGTTACATAATATTGTATTTATATTGATTACTAATATTATAGTTGCCAAATTTGGCTTGCTTTTCTTTACATTTGTGTCTAGTCTGTAAGGTAATTTGTATTGTAGATTATTAAAATAAAGAAATAAATAAATATTGATTTCTCCAAATCTATTTATGGTGAGGTTATTGCTATCACTAGGGCATGTGCGGAATTAAATATGCTTGTCAATTCTTTAGATATTGATATTTCATCGTCTATGCTGTCTTAATAAATCATACCATTTTTAGACAGTACATTAGCTTAACATCAAAGAAACAAAAAATAAACAAAATGCCATCGAAAAAGCACAACAATTAACAGATATGACTCTAGCTGACTTTTTTCTCTTTGCAAAACTCAAACTACCATTTCCAGAGAATTGAAGTATATTCCTGAAAATGTGTTACTCAATGATTGGACTATTCCTTCTTGGCATAAGCCAATTATTACGAAAGTGTGAAATAAGGAAACTAGAGCTAAATACGTCATTGCTGAAAGGATTATATAATGAATATGCTTAAGGTGCAGTCTCAACACCTGCGTGATAAGTGAAAAGCCGAAGATGGCGGTAGTGGAATTCAAGATTTATCAATATCAAGATTAGTAGCAATGAGTTACCATTGCTAGTTGGACTGATAACAAAGAACAATTCCAACATATGGATAGCATAGACATCATAAAAAGCCAAATATGGTATGTGCTTCCTGTCGCGAGGAGGATGACAATTCGGAGGGAGATGCATTTTCTTTTCGACCAACTTCTCATCCATACCTCCGGCTCACATCCACATTTTGTCTGATGGGACTAAATTCAACCATTTCTATTCACACCGCCGGACCAACTACTACTACAAAGACCCATATAAATATGTACAACCTAACCACATGCTGTGCAGAACACCATTAAGCATATAGGGAGATCACTAGTTGGCTGGTTCGTTATTTCGCATTTGTGGTATTATGCAAAAGGTGCGGTTTTCTGTCAGGTGTAGGGAAAAGATGGGTCTCGCTACTCGAAAAAGCATTTTTCAGCAGAACTGCGTGCACAAGAAAAAGTTTAAGTGGCTTCCAAAAACCAATGTAACGCCAAGCTAGTACGGACTGTGCGATATTTCAAAATTACATAATAATTTTCTTTGAGAAACGATATATAACTTCTGAAAAGTGAGTTTTCAGACATTATTTAAGACCTTATATTTATTTTGATTCATTGTTAGCATATGTTTCAGAATTAGTAAATGACTATACATTATCAAACCCAGTTTTACTCTCTATCAAAAAATCAAAAAATCAAAAAATCGGATGTTTCCTGATTCAGAGTTCAAGCCAAGTGGAACAAGCCGGAAAGGTATTGTGAGCGGTTTACGTTCAATAATGGTAATTGGTTTCAGGGACACCTTGAATTTTCTGATATGGTCAAACCACAACCTTCTACCTCAAATAGTGGTCGAGGCAGACCGCAAAAATATTTTAACGTTGTTGTTTTAACAATAAAATGAACGTTGCCAATACGAAACGAGAAGAGCTGGCGTTTCCAATGGGAATGAAATTAGGACAAGAAGAAAAACGAGTCAGTGGTAATTGTGAGCGAGTTATTATGAGCTTCCTCAAAAAGAGGAACTAAGAATTAAGACATAGAATCGTTTCTAAAAAACCATAACAATTTTTAGCAGATGAACACCTGACCTTGATGATTGATGATAGGAGCACCCAGTGACCTTAATCGTCTAGCTGCCAAGCCCGGACATTTACAGGCAAAAGTGCTCAACAGCCCCCTTCTCTGAAAGGTCCCCACGACTTTTGCAATGGGGGCTAAATGGTAACCCTAGCTTTTCCCCGTATGTGCCGATCTTGTAGTGTCACAGCTACGAGCTTGGAAATTGAATGGCGAGGAGTCCAAAGGACTTTCTGAGTCCTCCGTATATTGTACTGCGGCAAAACGGTTTTTGAAATGGAGCTCCATCTTTTCTGCGCTTTCCTGAGAAATAATTAGTGCAGTTTTAAAAACTGTCAGGGGGATGCCGATGACCGGGTAGGAGGTCTCTAAGGCCAATTCAGTCTCCTTCCTGGCAAGCTCATCAGCAAATGATCTCCTCCTTACAGGAGTTGACTAATTTGGATCTGCACCATTGCGTCATCAGGGCCTTGATCGCGGCTTGACCATAAGAGAAAATGTTAATATCTCCCTCGCTCCCGCGTTCCCAAACTCTCGTATTCCTATATATGAAGCCGATCATGGTGAAAGCTTTCGACACAACATAGTCCCCGTGACCGGAAAATTAGAGTTTTG
Source organism: Anastrepha obliqua (assembly GCF_027943255.1). Classification (NCBI taxonomy): domain Eukaryota; kingdom Metazoa; phylum Arthropoda; class Insecta; order Diptera; family Tephritidae; genus Anastrepha; species Anastrepha obliqua. Next base: position 59,243,583 of record NC_072893.1, on the reverse strand, counting down.
AATAAAAAATGTATTTCAGGTCCTTGATTGTGTTGTTGCGATTTGCATAAAAATTATTATTTTAGATTTTTTACCAAAATTCACGAGACAAATATATCAGCATTCAAGAGGAACACCAAGCAATAAATTGTTTAGATCAAATTTGAGATCAATGTAATCAAAAATAGCTTCACATCATCTGCATACATAAGGCAATGTGCGGTTCTGAATTGTTTGGACAAAGCCCATATAGATAATATCCAATTGAGCATAATATTTTATTGGTGATAAAGCTAAATTTACGAAAGTTTATTTTAGGGGAACAAAGTCATGTTGATGTACGAGTATAGATTTATGAGTAATAATTTTCTATTTGGCCGCAACTTTCTTAACGAAAAAACACATTTAGGTAAAATTTTGTAAAATTTAGGAAATAGAATAATTTGAATAGGTAGAAACCGCCGGGTAAATAAATATTTTCTTAATACAAGATGGCGCAAAATTAATCACTCTATCGTAAGATTTATAATTTTTGCAAATGGCGTTATAAGTCAATCATTTCTGACACTTGTGAATTTCACACGAAGAATACGATGTTTATACCAAAATCCCGCTACAATTTTTAATAATCGATTTAACGATTAAGTTTGATATTGAATCGATTGTTTTCATCGCCCCAAACATTTTGATATATATTACCACACACATAAATGTACGTTTGTATTTTGCTATCCACGAAAAATTATATGCATATGCAGCTAAAACTATAGATTTTATATGGTACTTCTACAGACTCAGTTTTTTTTTATTTTCTTATCAATTTAATTTTCTAAGGGGTTTCGTACGTCCAGAATTTTGAGAAAATTATTTTTTTTACAGATTATTATTCTTTATAGTATTAGACGTATTTCTGTGGAAGTCGTTAGTAAAAAATTCCCATAGATACAAAGTTATATTAGAAAATGTAACTGCCCGACGAGAGTTTGATGCGCACAGGTAGTGTAGTTTAAACTCCTCTTTGTCGAAACTACTTTTTCCGGCACGGTCTGCATGATAACTCATACAGTTTTTAATATTTTTTGAAGCGGTTTTTTAAATATTCGAAAGTGTTTTCTCTATACTCCGTCGAGCCAGATTTTTGATATTTCTGATAAAAATTTTATAAACATAATTGAAGTGTTACATTTATGAGGTAAACCGCATACTTTTTTTTAAAATGACGTAAATTGCAAAATTTTTCGAAATTCAAAAATCTGGCTCGACAAATATAACTACAACTTTATTTTGCAGTATTTTGTTTACTTTTTACAGATCCATCAACTATTCAAGAAGAAGTGATGCAGACCGCGGAGCAACTTTTTTTCATTGTACTTTGGGTCACGTGATTTTTTATATGCTAATTTTTCTAAAGAAAAATTAAAATACATTTTTTTATAAAGTTTAAGTACTAATAAACAATGCATAACATTTGTTTATATATATTTCTATTTTATCCCTTCTAAAAACAGTTTTTTTAGCGCATTTTTTGCGCTGCTGGACTTTAAAATCTCACAAAGGCGACCAGAGTTAACCATTGCGTATATTTTATTTCATAAGAGAAAAGTTCAACAATCTTGTTTTTGAATAACTTTTTTACTAAATAAAAGAAAATAATTTTGAGTGACAGAAATACTTATTTTGACCATTACCAATAAAATTTTTACCAAGCCCTGATGGCTGAAAATGACTGCTTGATTAAGATTTGAATTTATGTTTTTCACCTGGTCCCAACTTCACATCATTAAAAAAAATTGTATGGAAACTATTCTGTATCTTTTTTAAGCTATCTAACAAGGCGTAAAACTTAAATTAAAGAAGTAGCCCATAGCGATTTGTTAGCTCAACTAGTGGAGGCTAAAATTTAATAAGAAGGAACAAATTATAAAAATATATCTAACTAAAACAAAAAACTTAACAACTTAATCTTTTTTACTCACCATAGTTCACATGACCGCCCCTATTCCTGATACAAATTCTCATTCCTTTTCTTGTCATAATTCGTTCTCGACATGGCCGTCTGATACAAATTCTCATTACTTTTCTTAAAATTGTTTCGATTATTATTTTTTTCGATTCTTAAAATTATGCCAGGTACTAAACGGGTCGTGCTTGGAATCGATGTTTCGCTGTTTGGGGCTACCTGCTAAGTCTATTCAATTACAATATTCTTAGAATATTATACCTTTTCGATACTCTATATTTCTATGGACTTTCGACGAAACAACTTATGTGACTTTAAGAGGTTTTGCTTTGAAGTCAATCAATTTTGATTTAAAAATAAAAAAATAAATAATTGGCGCGTACACTTCTGTTAGGTGTTTGGCCGAGCTCCTCCTCCTATTTGTGGTGTGCGTCTTGATGTTGTTCCACAAATGGAGGGACCTACAGTTTTAAGCCGACTCCGAACGGCAGATATATTTATGAGGAGCTTTATCATGGCAGAAATACACTCGGAGGTTTGCCATTGCCTGCCGAGGGACGACCGCTATTAGAAAAATGTTTTTTTTTTTTATTAATTTTGCTTTCACCGAGCTCTCTGTGAATTCCGAATGGTAATCACGCACCAACCCATTCGGCTACGGCGGCCGATTTTGATTTACCATGGGAAAATTTGGCATTTTATTGAGTTTTTATTAAGATAGTTACTAAAAGTATGGCTATAAATGATTAATTGATTACAGATTTCGGAAAAGCAAGCAATTTAGTGCCTGACAGAAAAATAGTGTAAGTCGGCCAAAGATGTCAAAAGCACACCGATATATAATATTATATATATATATAAGTCTGGATATATATATATATACATATATATATGTATATACATATATACTTTCTTGTGCATATTATATCATATATCAATAGCTTATCCCAGCTTTTCAGCGCACATCCACACAGACGAAAATAATAATTCGAATAAAAATAAGGGGCGAACAGCTATTAAAACGAAAATTCCACCACCCTTGTAAATATGTATGAATTATATGCATTTGTATGTATTATATGAGCACCTACTTCTCATCGTAAGCTTGTCTGCGGACCTTACGAATATAGCTGGCGTTCCTGTTCTGAAAACCGCTTGCTTTTGCTTTTGCTTGTCTTAGACCCACTGAGCATCCGTTGCAAAAAACCAAAGTCATAGCTGAGTGGTCGTATTGCCTCATTCTGTTTCGCAATCTATTGGCAAAAAAGTCATCAAAAACTCGACGACCATACAAACGAACTTAAATAAATACATCTACAACAACTAAGCTACCCCATTTCAACAAATTTGCTGTTCCATCCAAGGCACATTCACAACTTATTTTACAAAATTCCATAAAAAATGAATAAATAAATGAATGAACAAAAAAAGGAGGGAAACAAAAATAATAACGTCTCCCATTTTGCTTGGCTTTCATCTTAAGACATTTCAACCTATCCACCGTTAAGACTGCCATCGTCGTCGTCGTCATCGCCTTGGATGCCGCAACCTTTAATATGTATCGCCAGGAGCAACGTCGTCAACTTGAGCAACAACCATCCTCATATACATACTTACATAGATATGCTCCTGAACACCCTCCATTCTTTATCCTGCGAACAGCCTTTCGGTATTTGTCGCTTTTTGCGTTACTTTGCCTTCGTCTTTGCAATTGCCATTGCCTTCATATTATTTTCAATTTAAATTTACTATCTTTCTTCTTCTTTTTTTGACTATGTATTTGCTCGCTGTGCTTTTTTCGTCTTTTTGATAAATTTTCAAAGTGAAATTACCGCGCAGGAAGATAAAAACTGTTAGGAGCTACAACGAAATGGTGCATTGGGTGGAGGAGGGATTCTCGGATTTCTGTCGTTTATTTGAGAACATTTTTTATTAAAGCTTAAATATCAACTGCGTGCGTACAAATGTACATACCATTAAATTGAGTCTACGCGTTTTATTTTAGCAGAGCTCAACAATTAAGCATTACAATCTTTTTACCTTAAGGCGCGGATGCAGCTCTCAAGAAAATATTCCAATTATTTCTTATCTATGGAAGAAATTTTGCAGCTGATTTTAGAGTTTATGAAGCAGAATAGTCCAATAGATAATTATAGAGCATATAAAACCATATTTAACATTTTTGTGTTAAACTTAGTGAATATTAATAAGAATTTATTCAAATCATTTAAGTTGCACATTTTTACGGCTAAAGTTATAAGGCCAAGTGGCATTTAGGGCCGATTTTGATGTGATCGAAACTATTTGGATCATGCCTGATATCCCATCGGAATACTTTGTTATTAGGCTCATTTGAGTACCTGGTCACAGGGACACGGCGGAAAACTGCTCGGCGGATGAGCTAGTTGGGTATTGGACTCTCGAGGTGTTTTCCCCGCATAATGAAAGCATTATATAAGTATATACATATCTAAGTAATTTGCACTTACACGCTTTACTCCTCTTATTTGTGGTGCGCGTCTTGATGTTTTTTCACAAATGGACGGACATACAGTTTTATGCTGATTCCGAAAGGCAAATGGTTTTTATGAAAAGCTTTTTCATGGCAGAAATACACTCGGCTCCTTGTCATTTCCTTTGAAGTGGCGACAGCTATTAGAAAAAACTATTTCTATCATTTGGTATTTCATGTCCGGGGTTTCGAACTCGAGCACTACCGATTGGTAATCACGCACCAGCTCATGCGGCTACGGCAGCCGCCTCCTCATAGGCGGACAAAGTATAAAAAATATAAGTGGGCAGTACATATATACATTCTTACTAAATGGAGAAAAGGGGACTTCCCGAATTAAATTTCATGTTGATGATTTTTTAAGTTTGGTTTGCGCTTTGATTTTATTAACTCTTAAATTAGGTTAGGTCAGCCAGGTTGCTTGTCTAAGACAAGACACTCGGTGGCTCTAAAGGCCATTGTGATACCTACATTTGATTTCCAGCTCCTAACTAAGTTGCTTAAACCACTTAGATATTTTTGAGAAAGTAACTAGTCCCTACAGTGAGACATTTTGCAAATTTCTGGACGCACTCAATTTCTTCTTTCATCTCCCGTTCTACTGGCTAGGGTACCAAAGTGCAGTGACCCGTTATAACACCTGTGAGGACGCTGGTAGTTAATCTGTTGAATCCAAGCAGTCATTTTGCCCTTTTAAGATTCAGTTTTGGCCAGAGTCAATCGTAGTGCACAGTTCGTTTAGAAGAATGCTGTTCTCCACCACTCGCTGAAAGTCATGCTCAGAACCTTTTCTTTCACGCTCATCCGCTCGTTCATTTCACTCCACTACAGAGTGGCTTGGGACCCAACAAAGTATGTTGCTGGATAAGCAAGAGCGAATTGAATTAACGCATATTGAATTGATGCACGCTGAGGCCAGTGACTTAATCGCTGCTTGACTATCAACAAAAATGGTACGGTTCGCCGGAGGTAAGCTATTTATCGTTTTTTGTTCCTTTGCCTACAGCGTAGATCTCAACTTGGAAAACGCTTTTTAGGTAAGTCCGATTTTAATAATACTTGCTTCCATCCACATGGCACATCATCGGCTAGCACCGCCCGAGGAGGCTAGTCGGCTTGTGCTTGAAGCTAAGAATAAAACCCTGCTACTTGGATGCCACGCCTACGCCAGGCACTCTCTATGAGGCAGCTCGCAGACGAACGATCGATTATTAATATTAACCTGACGATATGTAACAGAAGTAATACTCCCATCTACACCTTTCCTAGTACGGAGTACTTTAGGCGATAGGCGGAAGTGATTGATTTTACTTTACGGTCCAAAAACAGTTCAGTAAAGGTAGACAAATGGAGGGCCTCCAACAAAAATTCTTTCGCGGATCACAGCTTGATCATTTACGAGCTGAATCTGAGGGTGGATCCACCCTTACCGTATCGAAATCCATTAAAAACTAATTGGAAAAGTTGCAAAAGTGTAGTAAATAATAGGTTAGGAAGAATGCCGATCATTCAGATCACTCTCACGAAAAACCTTTAGAGTAGGGTTACAACATTGGAGAAGACATTCAGTAGAGCCTCCTCAGTGGAACAATGAGCTCTCAAACTTGGAGAAGACATTCAGTAGAGCCTACAAAACGTCATGTCCAATGAAGTATAGCAAAAAATCCTATCCTCCTTGGAGGAGCAATGAGCTCTCAAACTTAAGGGAAGAAGACAGATCAAATTTTCATCTCATCAGTTACTCAACAGGTAATTGGCAACTATACAGAGAAAGTCGCCAAGAAAAAGAGCTGGAGCGATTTTTGTTCTTCCATCGAATCTACCAAAGATTCTGCGAGTCTCATCCGTATTTTGTCCAAAGATCATTCAATGGCTTCTTGGGTCAAGCCATTGGGTCTTGGGCCCGACGGTACTTGGACTTCTACGGCAGAAGAATCTCTAGAACTAATATTGATGAATTGGTTTGTATGGGAGTTGCCCTAGTAAATTAATTTTAAAATGCCAATATCCTTCCGGCATCCTTCCAGGTAATAAGTTGATGAAGTTTCATTGCATTTGTTTGGCAATTTTAAAAATAAGTACAAAAAAATATATATTTTTCATACTTATACGTAAGATACAGGTGGCGCAAAATTAATCATCCAATTTTGTTTTTGAATAACCCTTTTACTAAATAGACAATGGTTTTAAGTGATAGAAATCTTTATTTTGATCTTTACGCGCTGTGTAGTTCACAAGTGTCAAATATGATTGAAGTACGACGTTATTTGCAAAAATTATATATCTTCCGATGGAGTGATTAATTTTGCGCCACCTTGTATATAATATACGTGATAAGATGCACATTATTTGCTGTACAAAATTCAAGTAAAGGCTTCTCGAGCAGTTTACTTACTAAAGTTTACTTCAGATCTCAATTTATCATGATTTTAGTGAATTTTTTTACTAATCTTATAGGAAAATATTATATGTTTTAATTATATATTTTTCGAATTCCCTAAAAAAATCGGAGAGAGTTTATGATTAAATAGTGTCAAACAAAATAAATGCTAAGGGAGTGATGTGCAAGCACTTGGATGATTCCATATCATTCGAAATGTGTCGCCATGCAAGATCGCGACTCTCTACTTGTATCAACTGCGATTCAGGTGACGAATCATTTTTTGGTAGTTTTTTAGATTTTTTTTTTTTTTTTAATTTTTGAACGATGATGATGATTAATTCCTATCGCGCCAATCACTGGGCGCGTAGTGCCTATACGTATCGGTGGAATTGGAATGACAAACACTTATTACACATTCAAATTGTTGCACATAACCCCAGCTCTCACTACATATATGCATACAAATTTGTGTACATACAACCGTAACCATCCTTCTAAGGTTGAAATGGATAAAAGGTTGACCTTGACAACATCCAGTTTCAACAAGAAGGGGCTATGTGCTTTACAGAGGGTGAAACAATCGAATTATTGTGGGGAAAATATTGGCGATTCGATTATTTTTAAAAAAATTGTGACATTGAAGGGTTTCTAAGAAGTAGTGATTTAACCTCATTGGACTACTTATTGAGCAGTTATTTGAGTTATTGATCTATGTGAGTAAACTACAGACTCTCTTCAATGTTCAATGCACTTTTCATCGCACACAATGTGGTTTACTGGAAAAGTGCTCCGAACTTGGATTCTTTGGGTTCGTTACTGCAATAGGAGCCGTGGCGGCCATTTGAATGATGTTATATAATATTAAAAACTTAGTTGTGTCGCCTTCAATGAAAAAGCATTTGAATTCACTCACTTAGTGTGATTTTTTTCAAAAGAAATCATATACCCTATAGCACCTTGATCAAAAATTTCCCAGAAAAACCGCCCATAACGAGTTTGTATTAAATTTTGCGTTAAAAATGGATTCAATAGTTTGAAAACCATAGAAATGTTGGGAAAATTTTTCGGTAATGAATATCTAAAGAAAACAGCCGTTTACGAATCGCATGAGTGCTTCAGAAAAGATCGCGAGTCTATCGAGGATGACGAACGTGGTGTCAGGCCATCGACATCGAAAACTGATGACAACATCAATAAAGTGAAAGAAAAGTTGATCAAAAGCCGTAAATTAGCGATCAGAGAGCTGGCAGAAAGCTAGTTAATGATTTGTGTTTGCACCGTAATTGTTCCCAAAGGACCTGAATTTCATGCAAAAAAGGGACCGCGTTGGCACATGAGGGACCGCGTTGGCACATTGGGTTTAGAGAACGTCACCCAATCTAGATATCCGGTGAATGAGTCGAGAGCTCCGTATGAACCAAGACCAAAAAAGCCATGTCAGAAGGTCAGAGTGTAAGAAAGGCGTTTTAAGACGTTTAAGTGAAAGAGTTCGCCAATAACGAAAGAATTTCTGGGAAAACAACTTGTGCATTTTGCGCACCGTCGCACAGTGCCATTATAGTCCGAGAATTTTTGTCTAAGAACGAAACGAATACCATCCCGCAGCCATCGAATTCACCTGATCTGGTTCCCTGCTATTTTTTCCTGTTTGGTTAAGTCAAAAAACTACTACTGGGAATGCGGCTTAACAGCTGAAAGGAGGTAATGGAATAATCGAACATGGCTCTGATAGCTATACCGAAAATAGAGTTCTCTAAACGGGAAACGGCGGTCGCCGTAGCCGAATGGGTTGTTGCGTGACTACCATTCGGAATTCAGAGAGAATGCAGGTTCGAATCTCGGTGAAACACCAAAATTAAGCGCACCAAGTATAAAATAAATAAATATAAATGTTTCGAGAGCTGGATCAAACGCTGGGAGTACTTTGAAGGCGATAATATCACTTTTGAGGAATAAACTAGTATTTTGATCAAGTTGGTGTATGCAAGGCATGTATATGTGTAAAGTTAGATTCCGCCAAAACTTAAAATGTTTTTATTTTACCCCACTCTTTTCAATTAAATGCTATACGTGATTCTTTATGAGAAATTTATACAGTTGTGAGCTTGGTAATTATTATCCGAGAAATGCATACGATTTTTATCTGAAATGCATACATATGTAAGTACATGCACTTATGTTTTCATAGCTAATATGCAACCAGAGAAGCCTTTGTATTTTATGTGGCGAATAATCCTTACAAATATACAAATATGTATATGGATACGTAATCGCAGATTAAATGTGTGATAGGCTTTTAAAAGCGCATTATCACTTCATCAAATGACAAATGTGACGAGATGTCATCAGCTCTCAACTCTTACCCAAAAAGGCCGCAAACAACGCCGAGCACAGCAAGGATTTGAACCATTAACCACCGTCTTATTAGCGAGCGTAAACCATATTTTATTGCAAATGTTCAAATATTTTCAGTCGCGGCATGTGCCAACACAAATTGAGCAGCAACCCCAGTAATTTGACGAACTACACCCGCCTACCCGCCAAGCCTACCTTACATATGTAGGCAAGTATTTGTTTGCTTGCTATTTGAGTCGATGTAAGGCCCTTTTCAATCTACATCTGGTTTAAAATATTTACGACCGTAATGTACATAAGTAAAAATAACATAGCATGCTTAGAGGCGTACCGGCGACGACAAGTGTTACAATGCCACCGACAAGGGTGTCTGTCATTTCACTTGCACACCTCAACAACAATACCACCCATCGGCCAATTCTCGACTCATTTCACATCTACGAGGGTTGAAGTCATTATAAAACTATAAATTAATTATAACTGCGGGGCACAAAGTGAACTTCGAGTGCATTCACATGTGTATATATGCATGTGTGTATGTGTGTGTGTGTGTGTGTGTGTATAAGCTGCTGAATAGGATGTAAACAGTGTGAATTGGTCTGCACTTTACAGCGACACTCGGGCCAAATGCTGTGGGAGTTGGAAGCATTGAATTGGAATAATCACTGACTAATCGCTAATCATGATTAGTAAAACAGTAAAAGTGATACATATGTACATATATGTACATGTACGTATGGATACGTAGAAACAAACGCTTTACTGTAAATTATATAATATTTGCAAATGTAATTGTATGGCAATGCTGTTAGAGTGTTTTTCAAGCATTTATTTTTTATTATTGCAATTTTTATTGTTTTTTATTCCCAACTGTAAACGTTGACCATTCTCTGAACTGTTCACTTACTTGTATTCGTGCCTCGTTAAGCTTCGTCGTTCGTGCCAATTCCTCTCTGCAGTAAATATCCGGGTAATGTGACTTCGCAAACGCGGCTTCCAACTCGGCTAGCTGCTCCTGAAATAAATAAAACAAAATATTGTCACTTTTTATTGTTTTTCTTATGTACGAGTATTTGAGAACTTATTTGCCTCCATAAGAAATCTTAAAAATGTAAAATAATTACAATTGGAATAAATCGAGTGAAAATAATGTTAGCTACCAAAATTTTGTTCTATGCGGATTCTGTTTTGCGGTTCGATAAGAAAAAACACAATTTTATGGTTTGAAATACACTTTATTATTCAACATCGTCTCCCTGAACATCAGTACTCTTGTTTCAGCGAGATTCCAATTTATGAACTCCATCCCTGAAGTGAGAATCTGGAAGGGCTGCAAAATACTCTTCGACAGCTGGTATGACGTAATTATTTGATGAAAAACGCTTGCCACCCAAAAATTTTATTAGGTTTGGAACCAGATGGAAGTCGCTAGGGGCCAAATCTGATGAATACGGTGGATGCCCAACAATTCGACCATTAATTCATAAATTTTTGCCATTGTCAGTATGCTCTTGTGACACGGTGCCTTGTCCTGATGAAATAGAATTTTTTCTTTTGCAAACTGGGTCTTCCTTCACGAATTTTTTCCTTTAGCTGGTCTAAAAGGTTACAATAATATTCATATTCGGCGGCCGCCGTAGCCAAATGGGTTGATGCGTGACTACCATTCGGAGTCATTCGGAGGACGTAGGTTCGGATCTCCGTGAAACACCAAAATTAAGAAAAAGTTGTTTCTAATAGCGGTCGCCCCTGGGCAGGCAATGGCATACCTCCGAATATATTTCTGCTTTATATATTTTCTCTTTATATAAGATATCTGCCGTTCGGGGCTCGGTCAAACACCCAAAAAGGGTGTACGCGCCAATTATATATAGGGGGGGCCATGTAAAATTTGCTTTTTGAATTGGCTATAAAAAAAAAACTAATGAATATTTCTTTAAACTTTTTTTTTTATTTTGAAGATTGAACATTGTCATTTATGAATGAAAAATAATATTGTTCAAATGACTGCCACAACTGGCTTTACAGTAGACCATTCGATCAACCCAATTTTTAAGCACATTTTCGATTGTTTGGGCTCCAATTTCATGAATGGCAACTTCGATTTCGTGTTTTAAAGCATCAATCGTCTCTGAATGGTTCGCATAGCATTTGTCCTTAACGGCTTCCCACAAAAAATAGTCCAACGGGCTTAAATCACAGCTCCGAGGTGGCCAATTGATATCGGAATTCAAAAACGGTAGCCAAAAGTGCGAGTGTAACTTTGCCAGTGTGACAAGTTGCACCGTCCTGTTGAAACCAAATGTCGTCCATGTCATCCTCTTCAATTTTTGGAAACAAAAACTCATTGAGCATATCACGGTAAAGCTTGCTATTTACTGTAATCGCGGAAGAAGAAGAAGACTCACCACTTTGGAAATAGGTTTTCAATATTTCCCAATTTTGTTCAAGCGTATAGTGTCCCATTTCGTAAATGTCAAACGTTTAAGTAAATTATGAACACATTTGACATGTCGTTTGTGTTACCATTCTCAAAAAAATAGGTGGTTCAAAAAGCAAACGCTATATGGCCCACCCTGTATATATATTATATATGGTTTTCCAAACAGAAGTGTCATTTTGATATTCAAAGAAAAATGCTTTAATATAAATGATCGGATGTTTATTTCATTACAAAGAGGTATGCCGTTAATAGTGCAAAATAACACCAGGCAAATGACCACCAGGACCACGCTTACAGGACAATATCCTTGTCATGAAATTTTCCATAACCGAATTGCAAAGTGGCTGCCCTATGCCCTCGATAGCCTCACAAATTCCTTCTTTGAGGTCTTGAATCGACCCTGGGCTGTTGGTGTAGGCCTTCTCTTTCACCTGGCCTCAAAGAATAAAACCACAAAGTGTTAAATCACAAGATGTCGGTGGCCAATTGTGCTCACCTCTTCGAGAGAAAACACGGTCCGGAAACTTTTCCCGTAAAAGATCAATGATTTCGTTGCTTGTGTGGCACGTTGCGCCATCTTGTTGAAAATAAACGTTGTCCAGATCAATATCATCCAATTCCGGCCATAAAAAATCGTTTATCATCTCTCGATAGCGCAATCCATTCACCAATAACACCTGTTATTGTAAAACCATTTATATAAATAGTTTTACCAGTTTGCAAGTAATCCACAAGCGAAATTCCTTTTGTATTCCAAAATGCTAACACCTTCTTGGCCGATTTGTGGACATGAAGTCGGTTCGGAGCCAAAGAACCAGCTGCACATCACTCTTTAACCTATTTTTTTTATTTAGGATTATGGTGATAGACCCAAGTCTCATCCATCGACGTACAAATCCATTTTATGTTTTCAAAAACGCCCTAAATGTTGTTGAGAAAGTCGTTTTCGAATGTGTTCTTGTTCCATTGTTAGCGAATGCGACACTTATTGCGTACACTGAAACCCAGCTTTTTGAAACCCAATACTTCAGTCAAAATATTGCTTCGACTATCCAGTGAGACGCCTTGGGCTTCTACTAAATTTCTTGCAGTCACTTGATGATTTTCCAAAATGATATCCTGTATTTTTTCTATGATCTCTGGTTTTGTTTCAGTTTTTTGACGTCTCTGACGTGGATCGTCTTCAAGGTTTGTACGACTGTGTTTAAATTCAGCCACCCATCTTTCTAATGTACTAATTGATGGCGAAAAATGCATATCCTTTTAACATTCGTTCATAAATTTCCTTTGCTTTTAACCCTCCAAATATAAAAATTCATTGCGCGATGCTTGATGTTTTCCATTGTAGAAAATACTGTGACACGTCTATACTAAATGGCTTGTAAGCAAAGAATGAATTGACACATTGAAATGAAACTTCACTTACGTTCATATGAAGAGTGTACCAGCATACCAAAAATCAATTTAAGTTAGTAGCAACGCCCTCTCTTATCGAACCGCAAACTTATTGAACAACCTACTACATTCCTTAGAGAAACTTTGAAATAAACACCGCGAGTTCGCAATGTTCAATAACTCTGCTGCATAGATGCAACAGAATTTGAGCACTAGTCTGCGTTGTGTTGACTTGCAGGATGTCGGTCAATTGCGACTAATTAGCAGGGACCTGCTACTACACAAAACGCCAAAAACAAAGTCTAGCGCGGTAACACAAAAGCTAACTTGTTATGGGGTTGCAATTAGTAAAGAAAAATTTTATAGTCATCCCTTATGTGAGTTTATTTTCTTTATCATCTCTAAATCATCTGGAGTTATGGGGGTAATTTCTCGCTTAATGAATATGTGAATAAGCAGCATTGAACACCCCACGAGACTGTCGAGACCCACAACATCCCAAAAAATATTATTTATACGATTTGAATGCCGGATGCATTTTTGGTCCCTGGCAATGGTAAGCCCTCAAATGAATTTTGACTATGAGAAACTTTCACATAAAAATCATTTGCCATTCAGAGGTGAAATAAATATGTTGGGTTTTATGCGTCAATTATTCTTATAAAGAATGACCAGATACTAATATAGTAATAGTTTTTCCAAGTATTATGATTCAGCGGCCAAAGTTACCAATGATATTCATCTGTCAAAATCAGTATTATTCAGGTTTTCCTTTTCATCATGCAACACTTGCCAAACGTGTACGAATTATTGAAATATTATCGAAATTTCCACTCAATTGTAAATAAATACCATCTTCACGTTGTCATCGTTATTGTCAATAGTCCTAGAGATGTTGATCGACTTTCTGTGACCAGAAATTTAACAACTGAGTCATCTCACGGCGAGCGTTTAGCTCCTGACCGATATTATGACTACTAACATGCCGGTTAACTTCGATTATTTCTGTGATTTTATCGACATTTTCTTTAACATCAAAAATGCCTGAACGAAATCGACAAAACCGATCGACTTTATCAAAGAAAAACTGTAAATTGTACCGAATTTTCTCTTTGTTGACTTCCATTGTTAACACCCTGTAACTCACAGCTGAATGGAATAAACAAAACAGCAAAATAATTTTTTAGAGTGAAATTTTACCTTGACAACGAGCATAAACTTTAAATTCTTTGATCGATACTTTAAGATACTAAAGATCGACCATAACGCAGTTTTAAGGCATTGCACAAAATGTTTATACAAAAATAATGGATTTCTGTCTAATCTGAAGAAATTAATCAAATTTCAAATTAGTTTAATATAAAGCGAAAAAGTCAATTAAAATGTGACACTAATGCAAATGGCAAAACATGTATATACAAGTACATGTGCCAACTTTAACATTAATATTGAATTAAAGAAATCTGCTAGGATGAAGGTATAAATATTAAGGTAGAGATAAAGATAAAGAACATAGAGGAAAGAGGCAAGGATAAAGATAGAGAGAGGAATGGAAATGACGATAAGGAGACAAAGATAAAGTTAAAACTGGTAGAGTTTCAACAACTGGAGAACACTAGTTAATAAATTGGATATGGGAATAAGCTTCTGCCCTCGTAAAAGAGATGTCGCTGCTGATACTATTTTTGTGTTCGCTTTAGTAATATACTGGTGATTTGAAGGTGTATATGTGAGGTCTCGATCGCAGTAGTTGACATTCGTTTGAAGCGTAAAGATCCTTTTTTAGCTGACGTCAAAAATGTCTATGTTCGTCCCGAAAAAACAGTATTTGCGGCGAGTCATGCTTCGTTATTATCTTTTAAAGAAAAGTGCAGCTGAAACGTGTCGTATATTAATCAATATTTAGGCTAATCACACTCCATTAAATACAACTTGTAAAGAGTGGTATCGACGCTTTCATAGTGGCAATTTCGACGTGAGTGACAAAGATCGCGAAGGAACACCGAGAAAATTCGAAAATACTCAACTACAACAATTAATGGATGAAGACGCATATCGAGCCCTTGATGATATGTCTAAAGAATTGGACATTGACAGATCAATTGTTGGTGGGAATGGTCCAGAAAGCAAGTAACTGAGTGCCACATCACTTGAAGGAGAGGGATATCGAGAGACGTTTCCTGCATTGCATCGTCACTGGCCATGAAAAATGGATCTACAGGTATTATGGTAACCCTAAGCGTCGAAATTGTTGGAGCCTGCCAGGTGAACCAAGACCAGCGGCAGCGAAAAAAAATATTCATGCTTCAAACGTTATGTTGTGCATCTGGTTGGATCAGAAGAGTTCATCTATTATGAACTCCATCACTGGCGATCGTTACCAACTAATCCGTTTGAATCGAGCTCTCAAAGAAAATCGACCGGAATGGGGCCGTAGACATGACAAACTGATTTTGCTGCATGACAACGCCAGGCCACACGTTGCTAAATTGGTCCAGAAATATTAAGAGGGACTGGATTGTGAAATCTTGCCCCATCCGCCGTTTTCTAAAGACATTGCACCTTCGCATTACCATCTGTTCCGATCAATGCAGTCATCCCTTATTGGAGTACGGTTCACTTCTTACGAGAGCATCGCAAACTGGCTCAATGAATGGATCAAGTCAAAGCAACTCATATTTTTGATCAGAGGAGCTGGAGTAAAGTTGTAGCTTCCAATGGGACATACTTAACATAATATCCTGTATTATTTAATTGTTTAAATAATTCGTAACTTTGGCTAAGAAAGGACGGATACTTATTCCCATACCCAATAAATATCTATGAACGTAAATTTTGTTTACTAGTGCCATAGAATTTGTTTGCTAATAAAACCAAAATATTTCCTGCTTCATTGTTTGCTTTGTTTCTTATTTGAGAAAAAGTTCCAAACCGCCAAAAGAACAACTGTTTCTTAAACCAACAAACAATTAATTAATTAAGTATTCAATATTTCAAATTTTTAAGGCAAAAACATAAAATTAAATTTTTACATGTCGTACAGACGGGTTTGCATACACATTTAACTTGTTTTTGCAATTTAGATGTTTTAAATATGTACATCCGAACTTCATATGCCTACAAATACTTGTGTGTGCAGCTCCATTTTGGCTGGTTTTATGTACTTTAGCATACTATACACAATTATATTGTGTATGTATTTTGTTGACAAATGTTCCTTGGAACTAATCACAAGTTAGCTACATGTCATTACTGTCACATGGCATAGGTATACATATTCATATGTAAGCAAGTATGTGTGTGTGTATCTATATGTAAATGTGTAAACGTGCACATAAATGCGGATGCACATTCGTATGTACAAATATCGGCTAGATTTAGATTAGATTTGATTTGAACAAGATTTACGTAACTGACCTGTGTAAACGTCGTACGATGTCTTCGTCTCGCTGGAGTCGGGCAGGATGCTGTGGTCGGTGTATGGCCGGCATGTTGACTTAACGAAGATAAGCCGTTTCCGGGCGACGTAACACCGCCGGAAACCGACGAGAGGCCCGTATTAGGTTCAGGCTTGAGCTTCTTAAATGCGCCTTCCGCTGTAAAATTCAATTCAAGCCAAAGACAACTATTTAGTAAAATACAGAATGAAAACATGAGTATGTTTGTGTATATGTAGATGAATAATATATTATATTTGTGTACAAATATACACATCCATAGGCTCTCATGTTATCATATACATATATACAGTCTATACCTATACATATACATATATATGTTCATATATCCATATATTATCCTTATATAATTATAAAAAACTTAACATCTGATGATTGTGAACACACGTGACAGAGTATTCTTAGAGACAAGCCCTCGCACAAGCATATCCACTCACTTTCTATAGGCATACACATACACACACACAGGTAATTACACTTGCATTTATCTACATATGTATTGGTACAGCAAAAGGTGGCACCTTTAAAGCGAGATACAAAACGCCGGCAAATTATTATTCAAAAAGCGTTTAAGCGTCCGCCAAATGCTGACCCTAAAATTATGAATAATTAGAATAACCTCACTGCGGCCACAAGACACGCAAAAAGTCAAAGACGTTACATACACACATTCACAAGCACAAATAACTGGCATTGTTGGATTGGAGAAGTGAAGCAAAGTGTGAGCGGGCGCGTCATGGGTGCTGTCAACACAAACATCAACAATACGGAACACAGGTATACAGAGTCATTTTCATAATGGCGAAGATGAAGTGAATGAAATATAAAACGAAAGGCTCAGGTGCGTCGGACTGTCGACACGCTAACCTAACGGTCATATGAATATGCAACATTGGGATAATTTATGCAAATTTTATATTAATCGAGGTGAAATTTCATCAAGTTAAAACTCATCCTAAGCAATTTGGGCAACTCGCCCAACGCCGCCTGCCTTATGCTAAACAGCTAAAGAGCGGCAAATTTGGCAATCACTTAATTTAGAGTCAATGTGAAAAGTAGTTTTATATATAAGTACATTAACAAAAGGAAGCGACAGCGAATAAGCTGTGAAAATAGTAGCCAAATAAAGTAGTATTATTTACAATTAATTATATGTGAAGGACATCTTATTTGTGGAATTTGCAAAACAATTATTACTGATCTACTTATACTTCCGACTTAACACACGCGTTGAATCATTTCCGTTTTATACTCTCCCAGTAAAAAATGTCCAACAGCGAAATTTTAAGACTTTGAAGGCATTTGCTCTCAGAGAGCAAAATATTCAAACCAAAAAATTGATAATCCAAAGTTTTTAAATAGTTGCATGATTCATGATGTATACGAGGTGTGTATATTTGATTTACAGGGTACGTATAGTATATTCGAATTTCGATTTTTTTGTGGCGATATGTTGGTCCTCATTCAAAAAGATGGATCAAAGAACCTGTATCACATTTTGTGTGAAAAACGAAATTAAGTGCGCGGATGCATTCCGACTGTTGGTTGTGTCATACGGAGAAGCTACTTTGGACCGAAGCAACGTTTATCGAGGGTACTAAATGTTCTCAGAAGGCCGGGAAGATGTGAACGACGAAAAGCGTGCCGGCGTGCCGGACGCCCGAGCACTTCAACAACAGACGAAAAAATTGATGAAGTGAAGAAAATGGTGTTGGCCAATCGTCGAATCACTGTTAGAGAAGTTGCTGAGGACCTAGACATATCGATTGGCTCGTGCCATTCGATTTTTTTCAATGATTTGGGCATGAGACGGGTCGCCGCATACCAAAACTGCTCAATTTCGACCAAAAGCAGCATCGCATGAACATTGCTAATCTGTCTGCGATGACCCAAGTTTGCTTCAGAGGGTCATAACTGGTGACGAATCGTGGGTTTATGGTTATGACCGTGGAAACCAAAGCTCAATAATCTAAATGGAAGCTGCCGCACGAACCAAGACCGAAAAAAGCGCGCAAAGTTTGGCTTACCGTTTTCTTCGATTGCAGAGCCGTTGCGCATCATGAGTTCTTGCCACAGGGTAAAACGGTTAATAAGGAATATTACCTGCAAATTATGCGCAATTTGTGCGAAGCAATCCACCAGAAACGCCCGGATTTGTGGTGTGATGATTTGTGTGATGCCCCCAGCCACCGTATTCCCCAGATCTGCCCCCCTGTGACCTTTTCTTGTTCCCGAAACTGAAAAGGCCGATGAAAGGACGACGCTACGCTACGATTGACGAAGAAGGAGCTGAACAAGATAAAAAAATGATTTTTTGACGTGCTTCGAAGATATTGGAAAAAACGTTGGCACAAGTGCATAATATCTCATGGGGATTACTTTGAAGGGGACAAAATAGATATTAATGAATAAATAAATAATTTTTGAAAAAACACAAAATTCGTGATACTTTTTGAACACACCTCGTACAGGATGGCGCAAATTAATCACGCCATCGGAAGAATTATAATTTTTAGAAATGACTTTGTAGGTCAGTCATACTTGACACTTGTGAAAAACACAGCTGCAGTATACAAACAGTCAAAATCAAGTGTGTAAAGGTCAAAATAAAGATTTTCATCACTCGAAATAATTTTTTTTTTATTTAGAAAAAACGTTATTTAATAAGTTATTGGATGATTAATTGTGCGCCACCTAGTGAATAATTGGCACTTAACTCTTTTTTGATGTTTGGCCGAGCTCCTCCTCCTTTGTGTGGTGTGCGTTTTCTTTTTCTCCACAAATGGAAGGACCTACAAGCTGTAGCTCCGGCTCCGAACGGCTGATGCTTTTTTATGGAAAGCTTTTTCATGGCAAAACTACACTCTGAGTTTGCCAGTGCCTACGGGGGACGAACGCTACTGAAAAGTACTTTTTCTATCAACTGGTATTTCGCGCCCGGGGTTTCAAACCTTTGCCTGCCAAAATAGTAGACACACACCAACCCAATCGGATACGGCGGCCACCGCCGCTGTTGAATTTTAAAAAAATAAATTTAAATTGAACACTTGAGGTATTGGGATACTTACCCATACATAAAGGAGAATATACAGTTCATAAATTTTCAATAAAATTTAATCGTTGTTGCGTCCTAACTCTCCAATTTTGCACAGAATTTTATATTCCAAACCTTCAACAAAGCGTTATTAATATATCGATCAAGTCCTTGACCACAGGTCAGTGGACAAATTTGTACCTTAAAAGCCTTACTAAAAATCATCAGCCATTCGGAGATCCCCTTATTTGTAGAGCAACAACAGGCGCACACCACAAATTATAGGAGCGGTTTGACCAAGCGAAATGGAACGCATTTAAGTAAATTTTATATTTAATATCAGTCGGAAGTAGGAACGTTTTTGGAATTACAAAATTCCCGGGACTAGTCGATTCATATTCCGGGATTAGGAGTATAATTTTTTTACATCAAATGCATTTGTAAAATTTTCATTACAAAAATGTTCTTTTTTGAAGAGAGCAAAGAATTGCTTTCAAATTTTTTGAGCTTGAAAAGTTTGCAAAACCTTTATTATAATAAATTGCATATGGCTTTAAGTAACAGCTCGCAAACTTCAGTTAATGAAAAATAGTTTGATATGCAGTAGTTTTTTTTTTAATTGAATTTTTTCTAATGGTGAAGGTATTGCCTGCAGAACGCATTTCAATTTCTATCAGCAATCTAGCCGAGGAGTGTTGAAGCGGAACGATACTTCTCATCCGCTATCTTTATATGCAACAAATTTGGTCACGCTTGGAGGGTAACACTCTGAATGATTTACATCAAGCTCTATACTTCGTTTAATTACGGCGGCTGCCGTAGCTGAATGGGTTGGTGCGTGATTACCATTCGGAATTCAAAGAGAGAACGTTAGTTCGAATCTCGGTGAAACACCACAATTAAGAAAAACATTTTTCTAATAGCGGTCGGCCCTCGGCAGGCAATGGCAAACCTCCGAGTGTATTTCTGCCCAGAAAAAGCTCCTCATAAAAATATCGCCGTTCGGAGTCGGCTTGAAACTGTAGGTCCCTGCATTTGTGGAACAACATCAAGACGCACACCACAAATAGGAGGAGGAGCTCGGCCAAACACCCAAAACGGGTGTATGCGCCAATTATACCTATATATAAGGTTGTCAAAAAAGTCTTGCGGTATTTTTATTGAATTTTCAATTGTTCATAAAATTGGTTATAATAATGCGATTTAAGTCAAATATGCGTCGTTTTGTTCGATGACGAGTTCACAACGAGATGCCAACTTCATAATGCCCCTCTTATAGAAGCTCGCTTCCCTATTGTCAAAAAACTCGGAGAGCCAATTTTCACAGACTCTCTTGTGGACAACTTCCGACTACCAAGCTCCTTCGCCATGGACAGAAATAGGTGGTAATCACTTGGTGCGAGATCCGGACTATACGGTGCATGCAAAAGAACCTCCCATCCGAGCTCCCGGATTTTCTGGCGCGTCACCAAAGATGTGTGTGGCCTGGCGTTGTCCTGACGGAAGACAATTCGGCCTCTGTTGATCAAAGATGGCCTCTTCTGCATGAGTGCTGCATTCAAGCGGTCCAGCTGTTGGCAGTACAGGTCCGAATTGAACGTTTGGCCATAGGGGAGCAGCTCATAGTGGATGATTCCCTGTCAATCCCACCAAACACACAGGAGAACCTTCCTGGCCGTCAATCCAGGCTTGGCCACCGTCTGGGCAGCTTCACCGCTTTTCGACCACGACCGTTTGCGCTTCACGTATTCGTAAGTGACCCACTTTTCATCGCCAGTCACCATCCGCTTCAAAAACGGGTCGATTTTGTTGCGATTCAGAAGCCATTAGCATGCATCCATACGGGCAAAAAGGTTTTTTGCGTCAAGTCGTGTGGCACCCATACATCTAGCTTCTTTTTGAATCCAAGCTTCTTCAAATGGTTTATAACGGTTTGATGACTCATGCCCAGCTCTTGGCCGATGCTACGGCTGCTACTATGCCAGTCTCTTTCGATCAATTCAGCGATTTTATCGCAATTTTCGACGACAGGCCTTCGGGACCGTGACGCATCTTCGATCACCTCTGCACCAGAACGAAAACGTTGAAACCATCGTTGTGCGGTGGAAATGGAAACTGTATCGGGTCCATAAACTGCACAAATTTTATTGGCAGCATGAGATGCATTTTTGCCTTTATCGTAGTAGTACTGTAAAATATGCCGTATTTTCACTTTATTGTGCTCCATGTTTGCGACGCTATAACTCACGAACGACTAAAAGCAAACAACAATTAATCAAACACGTGTTAGCACGTGAAAAGAGCTTTCCAAAAAGCTCTAGCGTGAACCGATGCGACGAATGCAACTAGAACTACGCGCTTGCAAAGACAAGCTTACGGAAATACCGCAAGACTTTTTGGCCAACCTTATATATATAATTTAAGCAAATTTACTATAACTGTCAGACTCTGGTTGGTTGGTTGGTTGGTTAAAGTAGTGATTCCTCCAGAATCCAACTAGCTCATCTGTACCATTTTATTGCCACATCCTCGTTACCGACTCGTTTAACAGTTATTTACAGCAAGACTGTATTCAGTCTGTGCGGTTTAAGAACCTTATTAGTTGGTTGACGTCGAAGCCAAACAGTTGCTCGAGACTCTCGAACAGCGGTTTGCCCAGGATTAACATTCTGTCCTTATTCGAGATTTTGTTTTTATTCGAAATTTTGCAAACAAATTTTAAACAGTGTTTTAACATAATTTTATATAAGCAGTTATAATGGGCAGTTGAAGATATGCCATTGAACTGTGACAGCTGTCAAAACCATACACTGGTAAAACAGAAATTCGAACTGGAAAGACTCAATTGAAGTATCAATTATTTGTTTTTTATTATTTGCAAGAACAAAATGCAATCTGCTCTATGTTTTGTGCTTCCTAGTTTTCATTATGCAATACCTTCGTTGTGTAATTTCGATTTGCTGCCGTGACAATATACAATATGACGCAAAATTAATCATCCAACTTTGTTTTTGAGTAACTATTTTATCAAATAAAAAAGCGTATTTGAGTGGACGAAATCCTTATTTGAACCTTTGCAATTTTTCCAGTTAAGTGGAAAAGTGTATATCCGTGAAGTGGCCGTTTATATAAAAGCACAATTGAGCCCATTTTATCCCATTGTCCATGGCTTTCCGCAAGATTTCCAGTGGTAACTGTTCGCAATTCTGTCGAATATTCTGCTTAAGGACTGCATATTCAGGGGCTTCTAAGCATAAACTCGCGACTTCAAGTAGCCCCAAAGAAAGAAATCTGGGATGTTTAAAACTAGCGATCTTGTTGGCCATGCCAAATCATTGAAACGGGCCTTTTTCGCAAAATCCATTGTGGCCCGAGCTCTGTGTACGGTTGCATTGCCTTGTTGAACCCATATGTTTGCCCCGCTCATCCGATTTCGGTAGTAATAAGTCGTTTATCATGACCCTGTAGCATTCGCCAGTAACAGTGACCGCATTGCCGATAACGTCCTAGAAAAATACGGCTTAATCACTATTGCCGCGTGAGGCCCTACGTTCCATAAAAGGATCAAATATATACAGTCTGCGTCAGAAAAAAGGAACCGCGATTATTCATGAAGTACAAAGATATATAATATATTTAAATTTTTTTTACATGAAAATATTTACAAAGCTACGAGTCGAAATTACTCAATAAGCCGTGTAGTCTTCATCGTTGTCGCGTATAGCCTGGCATCTTCTTCAAGCTTTGAACCAACTTTTCTGCGTAGCTCGTCGACAAAAGGACTGCATAGATTTTGCGAACTTGACGCAGGAGTTGCTTTAAATCATGGACTGGCCTTCCGGCAAGATGTGTTTACTTAGTTCCCCACACATTTTCAATGGGGCTGGCGTCTGAGGACTGGGAAGGCCAGATTGGGTATGTTCACCTCCTTCACTCGACGTTCGATGGTGTTGATACTCACATCTATTCCCTTTTTAGCAAGAACTGATCGTGCTGGCGTAGTCACAAAGAAGGGTCCCGCTTAAAAAGTTGGACGTTCACTTTATTCTTCTTTTTTGTCGTCACTCGCTTCAAACCGCGCTCGGTACACCTTATACCGCTAATTCTACATTACAACAAACTTTTTTGCTTTTTAATCACTTTTTCAGCCGCGGCGTAAGATAATTTCGGTCCTTTCGAATGCGTGCATAAAAATACCGCCTAGAAACGTTTCGTGTACTTCTCAGTCATTTCTGTTTGGTTGCATTTACGGGAAAGTTTCGAACGACACTAACCTGAGTTGCACTGGTGTCGTAGCACTTTAGTGGGATTATTATGCAACAAAAAGCAGAACGAAATATATCTTGTAGTTACAAGAAAACAATCGGTTCTTTTCTTCTGACACAGACTATATGTATATGCTATTCTCTCGTGAACGCCGCACCGCAAAGTGGCTTTGAGCTGATTTAATCACTCTTCGTGCTACACACGCTGATTTTCATTGGCCCTAAAACGAAGATTTTACTTAAGTGAAAATGCGTCTCGTCGCTCATGATGATTTTTGACTCAAATTCGTCCTCTCCGTTGTTGGTAGGTGGGATGGCTTGACAGTAATTCACTCATAACTGACGGTTAACACGCTTTGACAGATGCACTGTTTGCATTTTGTTCCGGAACTGCTGTAAGTCTTTCACTAAAACTCGCTGTAGGGGAAGTCTAGTGATGCCCTATTACGTGGCATGTCGTTTGTTTAATGTTTCTTCGTTCTCAGCAGCATCGGCAGCCACTCGATATTCTCGACCGAACGTCCAGTCCACGCCCTGCAAGTTCTCGTGAGACTAGGATTATAGGTAATTCCGCATTCTTTGCTCAGCCAATTCCCTCCTTTCTTCCTATTTTTTTCTTTTACCATTATATACAGGGTGGCTGATGAAAGCCGCTACCAAAAAAAAATTGAATAACTTTTTTTCTTTTTAAGTTATCTGTTCCATTTTTGTTTTAATTTGCAGATTGATCTTTAAAATTTATTAAAATGGATAACTGGGATACGCAAACAAGAATTTGGATAGTCCGCCGCTATCACGCACTGGAGTCCGTAGTTGTGGTACAGAGAGAGTACAGGCGGATGTTTGGCGGCGATCCCCCGAGCAGATGGACCATAATGAGACTGGTGAATAATTTTGCTGAGCAAGAAACAGTCGCAAGAAGGCCTTATCATCGAAACCCACCAGTTCGGACGGAGGAAACGTTCGCTGCTATAGCTGCAGCTATACAAAGCAATCCAAGGGTTTCAACAAGAAGCTTATCTGCTCAAGTAGTTGTCAGCCGACAGTCTTTGCAAACAATAATGCACAAAGATTTAGACTTATTTCCCTACAAAATTCAAATGGTTAACAAACTGAATGCAGCAGACTTGCCGATTCGCTTGGAATTTTGCCAGAAGATCCTGCAAATGGTGGAAGAAGACCAAAACATGTTAAACTGCCTTTTCATGTCTGATGAGGCCCATTTCGATTTAAACGGCAATGTGAACAAAAAAAATTGTCGAATATGGAGTACTTCTAACCCACAGATACTCCACGAGACGGAATTGCATCCTCTTCGCGTGACAGTGTGGTGTGCGGTTTCTTCATGCTGTATTGTCGGGCCTTATTTTTTTGAAGAAAATGGTCACACCGTTACGGTTACTGGAGACCGTTATTTGAAAATGCTGAAAGAATTTTTCTATCCAGAACTACGCCGAAAGAGAATTCCTTTCAACTCTGTGTGGTTTCAACAAGATGGGGCAACGTCTCACATAGCCCAGACTGTTATGACAGAGTTGCGACGAAAATTTCCCAATAAACTGATTTCAAGAAACTCCGAATTTCGTTGGCCCCCAGGTCGCCTGACCTTACTGCACCTGACTTTTTCTTGTGGGGTTTATGTAAACAAGAAGTTTATAAAACAAAGCCAACAAATTTGGATGAACTAAAACAATCCATTCGGGCAACAATTGCGGCTATTCCTGTCGCAACTCTCAAAGCAGCAATGAACAACTTTTTACTAAGATGCCGCACTTGTGTCAACGAGCATGGGGGGCATTTAAATTCAATTATTTTTAAAACTAGTTAAGCTACATTTAATAAAATTTAATGACCTTCAACTTGAAAAAAAAAATAAATGAATTCCATACACTAAAAAAAAGTTATTTGAGTTTCTTAATGTAGCAAAATTCATCAGCCACCCTGTATTATTTGATACAACTAATGAATTCACGATCTATGATCACCATTGCCCGTCTCAAAGCGTAATGCAATACAATTTCGAGCTTTTTGGGAAACAATCCCGTTTTGCCACGAATTATTGGAAACTTCCATCACTGGGGGGTTACAGTATATACGGTGTGCCAAGTAATGACGATTCAGGTTTCACATATCCATAATCAACAAAACTTTCATTTACCCATTTTTTAAATGTTAAATACATTAGAAGATATTTTGTACCCTTACGAAAATCAAAAAAAGGCGATTGCAACCGGAAGCAGTTCCGTCGCCACAAATACCCAATACATCTGATGACCGACCGGACTGAATGTGCGAAATGAACTCAAATGACAATCCGTAAGCAACGATTTGTAGAGGGTAGTAAACTCACCTCGGGCTTAGACAGGAAAAAGTTTAGTGTTATTAGTTTTATGTTTATTCACTTTTTCCCAAAAATTGTTTGTAAGGGATAATGCAAATGTTCTTATTTATATATAATTAGGAGCTGAAATGTAATGGAGCTTACAGTTAACCAAAGCTTCAGGACTTTGATAAAACCGAAACACAAACTAACCCTTTGGACTAATATAAAACTTTTGGTAACAAAATTAATATGCGCAAAATTTATGCGCCAATTTAGTTGTCGTGTAGCTTTGCATGAAATAGCAAAATTATAGAAAAATGTTTTTCTAATAGCAGTCGTGCTCGGCAGACAATGGGAAACCTCCGAGTATATTTCTGTAATGAAAAAGCTGCACATAAAACTGCAGGTCCCTGCATTAGTGGGCACACACCACGAATAGGAGAGGAGGAGGAGCTCGGCGTGTGTTTCACCTAACAAAAGTGCACACCGCAATTATTGATTTATTTTTAGTTAAGTTGAAAAAAAGTATTTGCATTTTAATTGAAACAAAGGTGAAAAAACTGTTTTTCAAAGGTAGAATTCATTTTCGGCTAAAACATTTAAGATACAAAATTTGCTTTAAAATTAAAAATTACATAAAATTCTTGCGTCAATCGTTTTGTATTATTTAATAGAAATATAAACCTATGCTTGCAATCAAAGTAAATTTTTCAAAAGAAAAGTCACACTTGAAGTTCCTGGGCATTTTTGATACATATGCAAGTTTTAGATGCAATTAAATTAAAATTTTTCTTGGGCACTTTTGGTGCATATATTTTTTGTGGGTATTTAAAAAAACAACTTACATAGACATATTGGTTCACGTACGAATTGTCAAATATGAAAATTACAATATCATCATTTGGCACACTTTGATTCACGGCGTATCTATTAAAGGTGGTAGCAGTAGGCCAGTTGATTTGTTTTCTTTTTCTTTCGGTTTATACGTTCGGATGTCAGCACAAAATTGAATTACGAAACGTGTTACATACTTTAAAAATTTTAATTTCGTAATGAATTTATTTATTTATTAGAAATATAATTAATTATATTACATTACGAAAGGCACTAGTTGCTGAGTATCGGCTTATATAAAGTTTTTATGAAGATTTTAAAATAATTTCAAAAGACAAATAAATTGATTCTGTCTTTCTATTTTGTTCTATTCACAAATAAAGCATTTCTTGACATTTTACTGTACAAAATATTGTTGTTGGCCTAGTGCCACCAGCTTTGATAAAGTCGCCTTGGTTTGACTTAATCTTTTTCTATAGGCAACAACAGGCCACTTTGCACCACCCTTTGTTTTCAAAATTGTGTTTATATTTGTTTAAATATTTGCTTAAAGATTATATATGTATTATGCAGATATCTCCCTGGAGGATTTATTGAACTTTTCGCATATCGTGGGCTAGCAATTTTTATCGCGAGAGCTCACGACTTTTCTTCCATACAAAAAACATTTAAAAATCAGCAAAGAAAACTATTAAAAATCAACAATATTTTGTAGTCACTTGAAACTTGCACTTTGTCATAATAAAATTCAATGGGAACTGCGTACACAGAAAAATTCTGGCTAAAAAGTCTAAAGTTTTAATAAAATTTCGGAAAATCCTTTCCTTATTTGGTTTTTTGTAGTATGAACTAGACGAGTATTTTCATAAAAAAAAAATTATTTAGCATGTTTATAACTTTGCAACTGGGCGGATACGAGAAGAAATCGTACGGGTACGAATTAGTACAAGGAGGCGCAAAATTAATCACCCTATCGGAAGATTTATAACTTTTGCGATTGGCGGCGTACGTCAGTCATATTTGACATTTGTGAAAGTCAGCTGCAGTAGACAAACCGACAAGTAATTGAGCACGTACAGGTCAAAATAAAGATTTCCATCATTCAAACATTTTTTACTTTAATGAAGAAAATATTCAAAAATAAAATTGGATGACTGATTTTGGTTAGCACAAGTATAAGCTGTATAAGCCATATGAGCGCTACGTCCCCATGCACATATTTTAGCGAATAAAGATCCAGCGGCTTCCCCGGCTTACGAATGAGCACAAACGCTGCAGGTCGGAAAGCATTCGAAGCGGAAACTGCTGGTATTAGTGGAGGAAGAGGAACACGACGCTTAAGCATTTACCGCACATAACATCTAGAACAATAAGAGGTTTCTCTGGATGCCGTCGCCACTTCATTAAAGCTGTTCACACTGGCTTCAAATCTGTCACTCTCATAACTTCACTTTTCAACACATTGTGCATAGTGGAGATGGTGGTGCTTTAAAAATTCAGAATGGTTTGTATTTAATACTCAACTAAAATTCACTAAAAATGATTATTTAGCGAAATGAGATTGAACTGACAAATGCTGCATTATCCTCGTCATAGCCACCAACTTCAATAGGAAAAAATGGATCTTGTCAGAAATCCAAATTCGTTAAGAAAAAACGCACCAACTAAGCTGATCTGCGAACAATTTAACCGTTTCGTATAAACCAAGTCATTTTTTACGAAACGAACTGTGCTTGACGAAATCGGAAACTTAAAAAAGCCATCGAATTTTTTTGATTGTTCATCACTGACATTGCCTAGGCTTGTTACGACGCTTAACAGGAACGGCACCAAGTACACTTTTGCAAAAAGTAATGCAGCCACACCAAACAGTATTTTTTTCCTGGTTTTTTGGTACACGCGACTTGGAAACGATTGTGAGAACATAAAATAATTAATGCCATATTGGCCAGCTGAAATCTATGACTGCCCACCACAGACTCCAACAATTATATGCATTCAGCAAAAATCAGCTAAAATCGGTACTGAAGCCCATGTAATACAAATGGAATATTCCACAAACACCAATTTATGGCATTTGTCACATGGACGATTTTTTACATGAATCGAATTCTAACTAACAACCAACCATCTCACATAATGATTCTTAGGTCATCCTGACAGGCGATTTGAAACACACTTTCGAAACTCTCATATATAGATCGCAATATTTAGTAGAGACAATTTTCAATCAAATATTGAGTGTACAATTAGAAATATTGTTCATTGCTAGTCACAACTTTGTTCCACCTTTCTGGTAGCATACGGACTGGTAGCCGGGTCATGCGTGATCGACCGAAATATATTAGATGAAAATTGGAAGGGCTAATGTGTGGTCTATTGATGTTGTAGTTGTTTTGTAGCTAGACATGGTAAAACTTCCCTTTTTAGTGTTTTAGCGAGCTGGACAGCATTTACGAGTAACCTGGCGTTGTCATGCTGAAAAACCACTTCCTCGGCTCTGTTTTTCATTTTACTGCCGGTTTTTGCTCAATACTCGACCCCTAGATTGTTTTACTAGCCTTCAACGTGATCTTCTACGTCGAGTGTGTGTCACGAAATTTACAATGTCGATTGCGAGCCATAAACATTGGAGCTTGATTAAAGATACCTCAGCATATTCGCAAGACCCCGACGGCTCTTTTCGCATTGGATTTTTATGATGGATCCACTTTCCACCGCCAGCCGAAATACGTTGCAAAAAACTGCGTCCCGTATTCGTATCACTTGTCTCGCATCTCCCGAGTTTGAACTGCCGAGTCACACCTAGTGAGCATCGAGGGTATTGTAACAACTGCTACGGATCTTCATGCAGTAATTTCAAAAATTCTGCGCCTTTAAAATTCCAGGAAGCGTTTTAACTTCCAAATCGAAATAACAACTTTTGTAGCATTTAAGCCATTTTTGATACGAAATCTCTCAAGAAATGTACGCGAACACTATCCGCAGATCTTTTCGTCTTGAAGGCAATGGAATTGGTGTTAATTTGGACTGATTTTCACGCATAAAAAAGTATATGACGCTGACAAGAAATAGAAAATTTTATGAAGAGGTTTGAGTTGACAGATGTCTTAGCTTCCCATGTCACTTTTTGAACCTGACATTTTCGATAACCATTTACCTTTCTCTCCATCTAATGTCAAACCACGGTTTTCCAATTGTATACCCAAAACCTTTTTTTCGCTTTTATTTTTAAAAATTCCGTTTACTTTGGAACGCCTTTTGAGTTTTATTTTCACTTCTAGCACTTCCCAACCTAGATATATTTCTCACATCACTAAAAACTCGCACACTTCTGCGTCCAGAGGCTCAAATTTCCAAACAGCAAATGGTTTAATTGTTGCTTTTATTTGAGAGGATAATTATGATACTTTGCTTAGCAGTCACCGAAAATCCGCGATAATCTCTGACGTGTGTGCCCAATTCACAAACAAAACACTCAGCGGACAACATGCACACGCACATACGCACAATGCAACACATAACCACTTAACATCCAACAGATGCACATCAGTTATTGGCTTCTGTGCGATCTGCGGATTAGAAGTAATCCCAGCAGTGCCAAGAAAGGATGGAGTATGCGAATGTTGTGGCAAGCGAGCAACGAAATGTGCAATAATTTGAAAGAAAGGATTAAATTGACCACTCAAAGGATATACGTCCCTGCATGGTACAACAGCTTTCACATTCACACATGTCCCTTTGTCATTTGTCGCTTGGTTCACTCATTGATGAATGAATAGTTGCTCATAAACTCTGTACAATAAAATAATTACCGGATATCGAATGGTCAGAGAGGCGCGTTGGTGGCGTATGCGCGGGTGTATGATGATGTGATGACGAGTCCATGCCAGGTGTAGGTAGACCAGAGTACAATGAACTAAAATCCTCGGGTGTGCTGCTACATTTGCGTTGGTGATTAAGCGAGCCCTTGTCGATGGAGGTAAGTGGAGAACGGGTGTCTTGCATCGATGAGGTCAGACCGAGCAGACGGTTTTCATGGGAGGAGGAAATACCCATTAAACGATTATCCTGAAACGACATGAACTTTGTGTCCTGCGACACTCCAGCATGCTGCATATTAGCCGCATGGTCGTCCAATAAGCCTTGCTGCAAGCCCAACAATCCACCAACCAAATTTGGACGTAGTTCATCCATAGTAAGTTTGCTTTGGCCACAAGTACCAGTCGTAAAGTTGAGTTGCCGACTAAAGATAGCAGGAAATATATTAAACTGTTGCGAATCCGCGCTCGATTGCGGGCTTAATCCCAAGCTCGGTGGCACGATATGAGGCAAAGATGAAGCCGTTGAAACGGATGCAGCCACTGAAGAAATAGGGTGAACGTTATTGCCACCCGATGAAGGACCGTTGCCAATAACCAGTGAAGATGCGGAGTTTGAGCCGATAGCGCTGCTGCCGCTCCCAGAAGTGGTACTGCCGTTACTGGTCGCACAGCCGCCGGAAGTTGGTGTATGTAATTGCTGAGTCTGTGACTGTGCCGCCTGTTGTTGTTGCTGGTGTGCCGTTTGTTGTTGGGCGGTAGGTGCCGCTGAGGCTGATTGTTGCTGCTGTTGCTGTTGCCCTACAGGCGGCAAGCCGCTATGTGGTAGGCCGGCGGCGATGTGTGACTGGGCAGATGCGTGCGATATAGCAGCGGTACCGGCGTGATGCGTATGTAAGATGGAATGATGCGGTGGTATGTGGGCAGACGGATTGCTGGCAGGCAGATGAGGCTGATGTATGTGATGCACCTGAAGGGAATTCGAGTTGGTATTGCCGACGACACCACCACCACCGGATACAGGGCCGCCGGCACAACTGTGTTGTTTGAAATCCAACTTGTGGCCGGTGTAGAAGCGCGTATCGATATACGTCTTGAAAAAATCAATGATACTAGTCAGTTGAAAACGGGTTAAGTTAGTAGGGGTTAGGCGTCCGTCCGAGGAAGCTTTCACACAATTGCCGGGTATCGAATTAATCCCTTCGAATACAAATCAAACTTTCAAGTCACTCGCGCACAAAAAATTCGGGCAATAATACACAACAACAATAACAAAAAAACAATAACCACTTGATATATAACACTGTCTGCGGCGTTCGGTATTCGGCTCGCTTCACGAATTTTGCGGCTAACGCAATTAATTAATTTCAATTTCAATTACAGTTACAAAGGTATTTCAGTAGGTATCTATTAGTGTATGTATGTATTCTATATTACATACATACATACATATTTATGTATATTCTATTTTAACTGCTTGCTGCTTTCTATTTTGTCCGTCAACTGACCGACGCGTTACCGACACTGGCGCCTCGATGTCTATGCCGAGTGAGGAACTGGCGAATAGTTCAAATAATCACAAACCCCGAACGCACGTGCACACGTACACACGCACACATCTAATCACTCCTGAACTGTTATTCTGGTCGGTCGTAGCACTGCCAGACTACAGTGCTCAGAAGGTCGATTATGTTGCTAGTTGATATAAGTATGTAGAGCGGACCATCGCGAGGCGCCTGCCAACGGACCACGGACGACGGACGATGGACAAACTTCGCACAGTCTTTCTTTCCGACGTTCGCTCAGTGTGAGAACTGAACTCGGTAAACTTTTCTAATCGCGTCAATTTAATGCCAAAATCTCTCAACACAAATAGAAAGAAGGTGCACTGCCACCCTCCATTCGCTGGTACACGTTTCACTAAATCTTCACTGTTCGACGGACTGCTCGCTGATGTGGAGACCAGAGCACCAGACCAATTTCTAATGTTTACAAATAATGAAAATTCGATTTCCTCTTCTCGAGAGGGGGTAATAACAATAATGTAATTTCGGATGCGTTTAACTCTATCGCAATCTGCTGCTGCAGTGTGCCGCACGACAACCAGCGAATGTATGCAAATGTATACTTCGGATTTTTTTCACTCTGCTGCTAGCTAAATGTTCTATGTTCTATGTAACTTAGTGAGCTGTCGCGAACGGTACGACCTCAATGTCTCGGTTCGGTGGTACGCGCGTATTCGCGGCCGATCAAACTTAAAATGATATACGATTCCAGGCAGCGCACAAAATTATAACGAAATTAAGGATCATGTGCTCGCTGCCCGCTTCGTTGGGCTCGCAGCACTTTCCGCACTCCCGCCTCTTTAGTTGGCTGGCTTGTGGTGGGTGGCAGTTCATCAATGTTGCTGCCTTTGCTGCTGCTGCTGCGCACGATTTCAAAGTTGGGAGATTCGAGGTGGTACAGAGCTGGATGCTGGTGGTGGTAGTAACTGTATGATGTGTATGTACGGTTGTATGGGCTCATGTGTTTTTAATGGTAGTATTGGCAAGACCACACGAATCGTTAGCCACACTAATAATAATGAGGAAAATAATGAAGCATCATTGCTATGAAACGCCGTCATGCATACACACACACATGTATGTGTGTATACAGTACCAATACTTAAAAAAGGAGAGCAACAGTTTTGCGCTACTGCTCTGTTTGCCTTGTCACTCTGAATCCTATCGTCCACTCATCCCTTCGACTTGCTGTCTGTCGTCTCTCGTCGTTGTCTACTCGCGACAGCTCCTCATTATCCAGCGCATCATAGTATTGTCTCTTTTTAACTGATTTAATTTCGTTAGAGGTTGGATTTTGCTTTTTTGTCGGTCGCTCAAATAGCACACAACAACAAAACCTAAATGTTGTTTGTCGAGCCCTTCAACCCAATAAGGAATGGCTGCTCTGAGGTTGACTCACTGTCATTGATAATGATGTGCGTCCACTCTTTTCTGTGTGCTATGTTGTTGTTTTTTTTTTCCTCTTTCTTATATGAGCACACAAGTGTATGCACAATCTGTTGGAAAAATGAAACAACATTTGCAAGCTTGGTTCGAAATACAATGGGAGCCAGGAGACACAGAGAAACCAATACTGCTTTAAAAGCGCTAAAGCAATGGCCAACAGTGTGACGATGACAGACAAGCCTTCAAAATGATAAAATGGATCATCACTATGCGTCTGACACACTTCCCTTGAGTTTATACGTCCACGCAAAGTATAAAACCAACATGCGAGTATTTCCATACATATGTATGTAGAACTGTAAAAATAAAAGTGAGTATAGTTTCGTAGTTACGACGAAGATATTCAACGCATTCTTGGCATTGGTTTGTTGAATGTTGATTTACGCGCCAACTTTGCAAATTTAAATTTCACAACAGTTATCGACACTACTCACGAATACGCACATACTCTTATCCATGTGCATACATACATTTGCATAAACATGTATAGTGTTTGACACAAGGCGCAAACAGCTTGGCAGAAAGAACCGGACACAGTACGCGAAAAATATGTCAATTCAAAGTTTATGAAATAATAACAAACGTCTGTAAGAAGGAAAATGCATTGGTAATTTAAATTAGGAGTACCTACCACGCCACGCTTGATGACGCGATTCAACTCCACTGAACGAAAATTCTGCTCTTCATCTTTTGGTGCTGCATCTGACTGCTTAGACCAAACGAAAGTATGTAGTTTAGATTTACACAGCTCAATTACAACATTGGCGGCCACTTAAGTGCATTATTTTTTAACTATCGGGCGAGCAAGTTCATGATGTTAATTTATTTTTTAATAAAACATAATTTTTTAAACATTTGGAAAGAGATAGAAAAAGAGGAGCTTAAATACAGGGTGGGCCATATAGCGTTTGCTTTTTGAACCACCTATTTTTTTGAGAGTGGTAACACAAATGGCATGTCAAATGTGTTCATAATTTACTTGAAGGTTTGACATTTACGAAATGGGACGCTATACGCTTGAACAAAATTGGGAAATATTGAAAACCTATTTCCAAAGTGGTGAGTCTTGCACTCAAACTGTGAGAAATGAGAAGATGAACATTTTTACCGAAAAATCATCTTTTCTGATGAAGCTCATTTTCACATCGGTGGATACGTCAATAAGCAAAATTGTCGGATTTGGGGCTCATAAAATCCACACGTTACTGTAGAGAAGCAAATGCATCCACAACGAGTCACTGTTTGGTGCGGTTTTTAGTCTGGCGGCATCATCGGGCCATTTTTTTCGAAAATGAGCGAGGAGCCGCGGTTACAGTAAATGGCGAGCGTTACCGTGACATGCTCAACGAGTTTTTGTTTCCAAAAATTGAAGAGGATGACATAGACGACATTTGGCCAAGTTACACTCGCACTTTTAGCTACCGTTTTTGAAAACCGAATAATCAGCCGAAATTCCGATATCAATTGGCCGCCTCGGAGCTGTGATTTAAGCTCGTTGGACTATTTTTTGTGGGGAGCCGTTAAGGACAAATGCTATGCGAACCATCCAGAGACGATTGATGCTTTAAAACACGAAATCGAAGTTGCCATTCATGAAATTGGAGCCCAAACAATCGAAAATGTGCTTAAAAATTGGGTTGATCGAATGGCCTACTGTAAAGACAGTCGTGGCAGTTGAACGATTTTATTTTTCATTCATAAATGACAATGTTCAATCTTCAAAATAAAAAAAACGTTTGAGAAAATATTGATTAGTTTTTTTTTTTTTATAGCCGATTCAAAAAGCAAATTTTACATAGCCCACCCTTTAATATCGACCTGTAAACATTTTATACCAAATTTAGGGGAAAGTGCATCTTATTCCATATGAAATAATAAATAAGAAAAAATAATTGTCTTTTTTTTTGTCATACCAAATATTTTCTTTAGCCTTTCTAATGCACACGCGCTGTTCTTTTTTAGTGAAATGTCACATTTTCATTCTTATTAATTCAGTACCCGACACTGTGAAGACTGGACCTAACAAATTTATCTGCAAGTCGCAAGTTTATGATTACTTCAATAGGGTTTGGTTGCATGGAATAATGGCATTAAATTTATCTTCTATTCTATAATAACAACCCTTTGGTCTTCTTTTTTTAATCTACATTTTCTCTTCCTACTATCGATAGGCGTATTTTATTATTATGGTTAAGTTAAATTGTATTGATTTGTTTATGAATTTGTAAAAAATTAGATTAAGGAACTTGCATGCCAAAATCATTCTAATTGCATATAATAATGTTGAGATACTATTAAAATGCCCAAGTCTTACTCTGTACTGCAGATATAAATAAATAAATAAATGTAATAAATAAATAAAATGTGTGCCTAAAAAAAGGTCCGATTCATAATTTTCAGATTCCCTTTAAATATTGTATGAAATTCCAATACTTAGACTATGTTCAAATAAGCACCTAATTGGAAATTAAGAAAACTTCAGCAATTTAAGTCTTAATTGTAGTACAATTTACCATACAAAAATTGCAGCTATTAATAGTCAATCAATACTTAATTGTTAATAAATTTGTGTAATTTGTTGGATAAGAGCAAAGTACGTTCAAATAGAAAACAAATCATAAAACGAAATGGTATTCAAATCAAATAGAGTAAAGGGCAAACAACAAATTTTCAGTTAAAAAATGTTTTATTAATAAATTGGTTTTGAAAATGATACCCATTATAAAACATCTACCCAAAAGACATACACTGGGATGGAATGAGTAGAGTAAAGTCACTATTCTCGTCTTATGAGAAAGCGAGTGGACGACATCTATTGCGTGGCGAAGAACGCATCTGCAATTGACCCCAAGAAAAAATGTCTAAGTCATCCACGTGATCTTTCCAACACAGAGGAGGTCTTGCTCTTCCTCTCCTACCACCAGCTGGTACCGCATCGAATACTTTCAGAGCCGATTGTTTGTTTGATGTCAGGAGGTACTTCGTTTTGTGCTTCCATTCACTTGGGAGTGCCAGGACGATTCTTCTAAATATGGTTCAAGCAGCTCACAACTTCCGGGATTAGCCAAAGTATCCTCTAAGTAGTTTCCGAACACCCATTCGGGAGCAAAACTCGTTTGTATTGACTGGGAAAGCTCAATATATCTACTATATATATAAATATATTTTCACATAGTCCCTAGGTAGAACAGAGGGCCTCAATAAATAAATTGTAATTTGATTTATTTAGAGCTAAGAATTAAATTTGATGCAAAAATGGGTTTTTCGCTTCAACTTCAACTTGTCATCTCCATGTGTTTGCTGGTCTTCCGCGCCTGCGACTCCCTTTGGGATTCCAGTCTTATGCAGATCTTGTGAGGTCATCTTGGGGTTTAGCCAATATTGATATGTAAATATACATATGAATATAAGCAAAAAACAATAAATATACATACATAAAATTCATAGGTTTATGATGTCAAAGCATATTTTTGAATTAAGAATTCTAACGAAAGTTTTTGTCCAAAACCTAATACTCATATACCTAAACTATGAGCTGCACTCTCTATTGTGACATCGGAAATAAACTATGAACGTATGCCTGTGTAGTTGTATCCGCAGTTTGACCTTCAGGCTATCAATGTTTTTAACAATTTTATCTACCACACAGTTTAAAGGCCACTGCAAAATTCACCAATGTTATGCTAGTTTTCATTCGTACTGTACGTAAAATGACTTGTGTAGAGTGTGACACCTTTTTATGTGCTATGCTTATCCTTCTCACTCTCACGCACATCTCTTTCTCGCTTTTGACAGATGTTCGCAGCTACTTCCTACCAATCAAAAATTGTTTCTCAACACAAGTGCAAACAAAGGACGAAAAAACTTGACTGCGCAATGAATTAGTCCTCGTTAAAACTGGCATCTGTGCCAACAACAACAACAAATGCAATCAGAGTGCTGTTGTCGATGGCGGTGGTGCAAATGCGGACTGTTCCAGAGTGGCGCTGCAGAAGATGGCGTTGGCTTATGTGGGGGAGACAACAAAATACCGATTCTACATACACACATACGTACATTAAAATAAATGTATATATACACATATGTATGTAGTTCTGTTTCAGGCTTAAAAAACACGCAGACGTAAATCTTGTAACATGGCAACAACAAAAATGAGTTAATGCACAAACTAGTAAGGAAGTGAATTTGGTGTATTATAGGTATTGGGCTTATGACATATTTGATGTTTCACTATTATACTATACTTCTCTATAGATATCATCAGGTCAACTTACCAGTGTATGCTTTGCATTTTTCATTTTTTTGTTTTTGTTCTTGTTGAGAATATTGCAATGGGAAAGGTGTATGCGTGAAGTAGAAGATATTTTATTTTTATCGTAAAAACCACCAGGTCGCCAGAGGACAATATGGATCATATAATATTTGGTTATAAATTTCACAATCGGGTTTATAAGCTCAAATCTGCAACAACTCAAAACTCCATTCGTACCTTTGTGCTTAAGTTAAGCGACCGAATAATTTGTGAAGATGAAATGTAGCAAAGCTCATTCGATAAGTATGAGAAATTAACCGAGCAGCTGACGGCGGATGGAAAACACCGCATAGTGACACAGGCAAATGCGGATGGAAATGATATTCGAAATATATGCAATCTGCACATGCATGCAATGTATATGCATGTGTACGTATGTATGTGCTTATAAATGCACACTTCGGGCTCTTCACAAATGCATGTATGTGTGTGCATACATTCATACTTTTCCGCAAAAACCATAAGGCTCCGAAATACTTACATACATACGCACCGTCCTAAATTGTACATCTGCGCACAACGAAATCGAAATAAATCCACCTAATAGGGTACAACGTTAAGCTACAAACACAAAAACTTGACGAAAAGCATACAGAATAAAGCAAAAAAAAAACAAGAGAAAAGTATCAATCTCCAACTGTGCCACACAGTCTAACATACACACTTATGTATGTACATTTGTATATATCCGCCCTAACCCCTATTAATTCGTACCCCTACGATTACTTCTCATTTACACCCGGTTGCAAAACTATCTATAAGCACACAACACATATTTTTTTATAAAAATATAGTTCATACTAAATGAAAACCTATATAGGGAAATTTTTTTCAAATTTCAACCAAACTT
This sequence comes from Anastrepha obliqua, assembly GCF_027943255.1. NCBI lineage: Eukaryota > Metazoa > Arthropoda > Insecta > Diptera > Tephritidae > Anastrepha > Anastrepha obliqua. Next base: position 59,204,648 of record NC_072893.1, on the reverse strand, counting down.
TTAAGTTTTTGGCTAAATATTTTATATCCCATTGAATTGTAGTACAACAAGTTTCAAGAGATTTCAAAATACCGTTGAATTTTGTCAAATTTTGCACCTTTTCTTCCCCATAAAGTAGGAACAGAACGCCTAGCACCGTCAACAAAAAAATGTTTAAAATCAGCGGTATTTCGTAGTCGCATAAAACTTGTACTTGGCTGTACATATAACTGCATATTCAGAAAACTCTGGTTAAAAAGTTAAAGGTTTCGATGAAATTTTGGAAAATTTTGCGTTAATTGGTTTTTGTTGTAGTTTTATAAAAAAAAAATATTGGTATGTTATGACATATGAGAAAGAATAGTAGGGGTAGTAGTGGTTAGGGCAAACACTTAGAAAAATATGTATGGGTATGCCCTCTACAAACAAGCACTTTTAAAGACGGCGCAGTGTGGGACGGCATCCGTCCGCAGATAATCGCCAGCAAATGCTTTCAGCTATCTAGCTTTTTTCGTGTTGTCACTGCTAAGACCTTACAAATATTTTGTAATAGTTTAACATTTAACAACCGCCACGATCTAGGGCTTTTGTGCATAACATGTAGCTGCTTTCGAAGCCCACCGCGAACAAGAAACTTGAACAACTTTTATCCAAAAAAACGGTAGCCCCTCAATCGGCAATTCTAAAACCTCCAAATGTATTTCTAGCATAAAAAGAGAAGTCATACAATTTTAGAGCGTTCCATTTGTGGAGCAATATTTGCCACACACTTCTTCTTCTTCTTAATTTGCGCGATAACCGCTTACGCGGTTTTGGCCGAGTTTAACAAAGCGCGCTAGTCGTTTCTTTCGCGTACTAACCGGCCCCAATTGGACACACCAAGTGAAGCCAAGTCCTTCTCCACCTGATCTTTCCAACGCAGAGGAGGCCTTCCTCTTCCTCTATTACCACCAGCTGGTACCGCATTCGGATGACATGACCCAGCCAACGTAGCCGCTGGATCTTTATTCGCTGCGCTATGTCTATGTCGTCGTAAAGCTCATACAGCTCATCGTTCTATCGCCTGTGATATTCACCGTTCCCAACGTGCAAAGGTCCAAAAATCTTCCGCAGAATCTTTCTCTCAAACACTCCAAGCGTCGCTTCATCGGATGTTGTCATCGTCCAAGCTTCTGCGCCTTACGTTAGGACTGGCATGATGAGAGTCTTGTAGAGTGTTAGTTTTGTTCGTCGAGAGAGGACTTTACTGCTCAGTTGCCTACTTAGTCCAAAGTAGCACTTGTTGGCAAGAGAGATTCTACATTGGATTTCAAGGCTGACATTGTTATCGGTGTTAATGCTGGTTCCTAAATAAACGAAGTCTTTCACAACCTCGAAATTATAGCTGTCTACAGTGACGTGGGTGCCGATACGCGAGTGCGCCGACTGTTTGTTTGAAGACAGGATCTACTTGTTTTGTCCTCGTTCACCACCAGACCCATTCGCTTTGCCTTTTTATCCAGTTTGGAGAAGGCAAAACTAACAGCGCGGTTGTTAAGGCCGATGATACGCCAACAATGCACGCTCTTATAAAATATTGTGCCGAAGCGATTAAGTTGTTCGGCTCGTACGATGCTCTCCAACATCAGGTTGAAGAAGTCACACGATAACGAGTCACCCTGTCTGAACCCTCGTTTGGTATCAAACGGCTCGGGGAGGTCATTCCCAATTCTGACGGCGCTGCTGGTGTTGAGCAACGTCATCTTGCATAGCCGTATTAGTTTTGTGGGGACACCAAATTCAGACATCGCGGCATACAAGTAACTCCTTTCCATACTGTCGAATGCAGCTTTGAAATCGACGAAAAGATGGTGTGTGTCGATTCTCCTTTCGTGGGTCTTTTCCAAGATTTGGAGTATTGTAAATATGTGGTCGATGGTAGACTTTCCAGGTCTAAAGCCACACGGATAAGGTCCAATCAGTTGGTTGACCGTGGGCTTCACAGCCTTTCACACAATACGCTCGCTAGAACCTTATAGGCCATATTTAGAAGACTAATCCCGCGGTAATTGGCACAGATTGCAGGATCGTCCTTCTTATGGATTGGACACAGCACACATAAATTCCAATCACCAGGCATGCCACATACTACAGTTAAGAATATGCGCCTGGACAAAACACTGGTCAAAGATGTTTTCGCCATTCTATAGTATTATTATTAGTGCCACTCTGTATCCATGAATTTTGCACATGTACCGAAATGGTTTCAAAGTAAGTAAGTAGTATGGAAGTAGCCCTTCATGAGAACAACTCAATTTTCACAGTAGGCACATGTATGTGTGCATATATACATACCAACATACATACATTTGTATTAACACACTCTTATATATGTATGTACATATATGTGAGCGAAAGTCCTTTTCTATCAGCCAAATACTTTAAGCACTTAAATGCTCCACTCCACTTGCACAGCAGCGGCCATCATGGCATTAATGAAACGAATTTAAGTAAAGAGCATTTCTTTCTTCATTTTTATTCGTTTTTACACAGACAAATTTCGACAAATGCTTCAACACTGCAAAAGATACTGAAAGCTTTGACATTCGAGTAAAACATCGTAAAGTAAGAAGGCAAACATAAAAGATCTAATGAAAAGCCATTACTGCACTTAATGCGTTTTGTAAAGTAGTTTTTAGTTCCAGCTTAAAATCAGTGAAAAGGAGAAAATAGAGCCTGCATTTGAAGGTGCATGAGCAAAAAATTCAAACGTACATATGTATTTGCCTTAGATACACACATATAATATATAGTAATATATACATATGTATGTACTTTTATTAAATAGGTGTGTACAAATGGATGTAGTCCAACAAGTTATTTGCCACGCTCATTGGTGGCTCTTAATTTTTTTCCTGGTCTATGCAACTATGGTTGACTTTTCTATTCAATTTTAAAATTCAACTTGCTAAAAATATACAAATACAAAAATATTTAAATTAAATTTGCTTAATTAATGTACGAAATATATTTAAATAAAAAAAAAGTAAAAAAAAAACTATTTAATTATATTAGTTAAATGACATTTATAGATGTCTTATATAACTTATATACCTTATGATCAAAAAGTTCCGGGAATGTTTAACTTAAACGAACCGCCCACGTGGGAACCGATCCATATTTTTGCCTTATGTTGGTAGGACAGACACACATCTGTCACTTTTTAGCGCCATCGGATCATTAGTGTCTACCTGGCCGGCCGGAAATGTGGGTAAGCAATTCTTGGATTTTGCATGATGATAACACGACATCGCACCGAGCCCAAATTGTGCTGGATTATTTTACCAAACACCAAGTAAATACCATCGTGCAAGCACCGTATTCATCTGATATGGCCCCGTGGGACTTCTTTTTGTTTCCCAAGTTGAAGTTACCACTTTGTGGAAGGAGATTTTAGGCGATAGAGGAGATCAAATAGAAGGAGCTGAAGGCCATCCCTTCGTCGGCCAACATCAAGACGCACACCACAAATAGGAGGAGGAGCTCGGTCCAATACCCAATATAGGGTGTAAGTGCCAATTTTATATTTATACGATATGAAAGGCGCCTTCGATCCGCTACTTCTCTGCTCGCCTGAAGTGAGAATCTGGAAGGGCTGCAAGATATACTTTCTCAGCTGTTATGTGACGTTGTGTTGTGTTGATGAAAAACGCCTTCCACGCATAAATTTTTTTAGGTCTGGAAACAGATGAAAGTCGCTAGGAGCCAAATCTGGTGAATACGGTGGAAACCCCAATAATTCGAGCTTTAGTTGATCGATTTTAGCCATTGTCAAAATGATCTTGTGACACGGGGCCTTCTCCTAATGAAAAACATTTTTTCTTTTGCAAACTGGGAATTCACGATTGTTTCCTTCAGCTGGTCTAAAAGGTTACAATAATATTCAGATTTTTTTGTTTTACTAGTTTGTAAGTAGTCCACATGCAAAATTCTTTTCGTATTCCAAAAACTGGTGCTAACACCTTCTTGGCCGATTTCTGGACACGAACTTGGTTCGGAGCCGAAGAACCAGCTGCACACCACTCTTTATTTTAAGTTTTCAAAAACGCCTTAAATGTTGTTGAGAAAGTCGTTTTCGAATGTGTTTTTGTTCCATTGCTAGCGAATGCGGCACCCATTGCGCACACTGAAACCCAATACTTCAGTCAAAATATTGCTTCGACTATCCAGTAAGACGCCTTGGGCTTCTACTAACACCAAAATTAATAAAACCATTTTTCTAATAGCGGTACCTCCATTAGTCCATTTGTGGAACAACATCAAGACGCACACCACAAATAGGAGGAGGAGCTCAGCCAAATACCCAAAAAGGGCGTACACGCCAATTATACATACATACATACATTTGTTGACGTAGGTATTCCCTGTCAGCCCGCAATATGTGACCTGCCCATCTCAATCTGTTGATCATGATTGTGGTTATCACAAATAGTTTGTCGAGTTCATGATTGTAGCGCTTCCGCCACTCACCTTTTTCGCCGCGTATTGCGCAAAATTTTTTCGCAGAACTCACCTCTCGAAAATCAGCAGCTTCTATTTATCTGCAGTCCAAGCTTCACTATCTGAGTGTCCACGTTTCACTACCGTATAGCAAGATGGAAATTATAATGAGCGATACAGTGAAGCCTTGTTTTTCGAATACGAGTATGTTGAGTAAATAAGTTAACTTGCAAAAGTAATTGAGGGAACAAATAACTCAACTGGCGGTGCCCGTGAGAACATCTATTCAACTCCAAAATTACCAATAAATGACTCGAGTTTCTAGTGCAATGTGAGCATAACAACGAGCTACAGTGGAAGTTATCCAGGAAAAGTTTCAAATGCAAGTGAAACTATAGATTTTATATAGTAATGCTGCATGGTCAGTTTTTCATTTACTCATTAAAGCACTTTAAAGTCACAAAGCACTAAATTAACAAGAAATTATTTTAAATACTTATACTCGTTGCATGATATTGACATGAATATCAAACGAAGGAGGATACCCAGCATCCAACTATTAGAAAATAATATTTTTTTACTTTCGCCAGGATAAATAGTGCAATAACGTTCTTTGACAAAATGTATAAAAATCAACTGTTATTGTTAAATTGTAAAATTTCATAGGCACGTAAAACTTTAAGTTTTTGTATTATATAATAATGCTACATACTCAGTTCTTTATTTTATCCATTGCGTATACCTTATTTCATAGTAAGAAACTTCAACATTTTTTTTTTGTGTTTTTACAGCAAGAAGAACGAAGTTGTAGTATGTGCTACTACAAGTACAATGTGGCGCAAAATTAATCACCCTATAGGAATATGAATAATTTTTGCAAATGGTGTCGTACGTCGATCCACTTGTCAACTAAAAAGCTGCAGTATGCAAACAGACAAGTAATGACCAACAGTCAAGCGCGTAAAGATCAAAACAAATATTTCCATCACTCGCAAAACAGAATAATTATTTGTATATATGTGATTGGCATTTACCACTCTTTTTGGGTGTTAAGTCGAGCTCCTCCTCCTATTTTTGGAAGGCGACTTGATGTTCTTCCACAAATGGAGGGACCCACAGTTTTATTAATATATTTCTCTTATTGTATTTTAAAGTTATTTAAAAACAAAATTAGATGATTAATCTTACGCCACCTTGTAAATGGAGTAGCACATACTACGACTTCATTATTCTTGTTGTTTTATAAAAACATAAAGAAAAATTGTTGAACTTTCCTACTATGAAATGAAGTATACGCAATGTATACCTGTGTTTACGTTTATGAGAAAATAAAGAACTGAGAATGTAGCATTATTATGGTATATTAGTATGAAATATAGAGTTTTCGTGCATATGAAATTTTTTCTGGATAACCATAAAAGGTGATTTTTATCGCACAGTGTTATATTGCGATGATATTGCATTTTAGGCTAAGAGACATATTTTAAGGTTAATAGGCGTTAAGGCATTAAAAAAAGGAAATACGATTAAACTATTTATTGGGTTGTTCGGAAAGTAATTTCGTTTTGTGGTGGTGAAAATGAAGGACTATTTTCGTATAATAAATAAATATTTACTTAAATTATATATTGGCCATTCTGATCCAACACCGTTTGCCATCTTTCTGGTAGTAGCATGACTCCACGCTCATAAAATTTTTGGTCTTTGCTGAAAAAAAACTGATCCTGGTTGGAGCACAGCCCCAGGCTGTCGAAGAAAGGAACAGCCAGTGACCTTAATCATCTAGCTGCCAAACCCGGACCGAACAAATGCGGAGCATAATATTTTAAAAATATTTGGGTCAGTTAAGTGCGAAAAGTAACATTTTACAAAAGCGAGCACAACAAGTGAATTGGAAATGGCATAATTCAAGTGCGTAATAAGATTGAGCCTTGTATCAAAAACACCTCCAAATCTTTAATCGCATCAGGCGAAGCCAAATATACATATATTATTAATATGATAACATGTATTAAAGGGTTTTCGGAGTTTAGAAAATGTGGCAGGCACCAGGCAAATAAATTACTCAACTCAGACTGTAAGATGGCAGATGTATCAGAATTTCTTTATTTCTTTTAGACTATCCACTCAGAGCAGAAGTTTAGCAAAAAAAAACAAATGTGAACAAATATAACCTACAAACAAAACAAATAATGAAGGTAATAAAATACTACCTTGAGGTACACTAAAGGCCATAAAGGCCCCATGGATTTCTACTTTTACTAGGCTGTTCTTATTTAATAAATAAGATCGAATCATTTCAAGAAAAATCGAATGTAAACCAAGACTTGCCAATTCAGTTACTAAATTCGTATGGGAGACTTTATCGAAGGCCTTAAAGAAGTCCGGATAGATCGAATTAATTTGAATTCTACTCTGAAAGCCTGTTTGGCAATCTTCAGAAAAAACTGACAAGTTAGATAACGTAGATCTTGCAACTACAAAACCACGTTAGCAAGGACTAATCATATTTTTTTCAAAATCACATATTTTCCATACATGCATACAGTAATGCATCCCGAAATCGAATGCAGTGGTTGTCCAGCTGTGGTTATATTCTTTTACGTTGGTAGATGTAAAAATAAATAGATCCATTATCAAAAATGTGATCAAAAAGCCATACTTATATGCTAGTGTATATGTGTGTGCGCGTACTCACGGACAGGGTATATAACCACCCTGCAGTGAAACACCTAACTACATCAGAAAAAGTACTAGTTTACAACTGGAACTCCTGACCAAATTCGAAGTAGTACGAAAAAGCCCAGGTTTGTACCGATATAACTCAAGTCTATTCAATTTACTCATACCTATTTTATTCAAGCCTATTTTATTTAGCTAGCTCGGCCGCCGTAGCCGAACAGATTGGTGCGTGCCCAACATTCAGTTCGAATCTCCTCTCTAAAAATAATATTATTTATTATACTTAAATTAACTTACTTTTGATAAATGTAATGAAAAATATTTTTATTTAATCTTTGAATTTATGACAATTTTGAAATATTTACGTAGTTATTTTTTCTTTCTATGATTCAGAAATTGTGAAACTGATATTATCAGCAAATCTAAGGCTGCTTAATACAACTGTTTATTATTTTAAATTACTCTTAATAAAATGGTTTTATGATTAAAAATAATTAAGCGCTCGTAAATATGCAAAGGCGACACGAAATAAAAGTCGTCATGCAAGTAAAATATGTAAGCCTATCAAACACTAAAACCTGATAAATGTATACATTTTATTTTTTGTCAGGTCATGTAGAATTTTAGAACGCGGAACTTTCAAAATGTATAGAATTTGAAAGTTAGAAGCCGGAATTTTCGATTGTGTAGAATTTGGATGTTAGAATCCACGGTGTAGAAATGGAGTGTAAGAATACAGGATGTATTGTTGAACATACTCATATTTGTCAGATTGTAGATTTCACATTATTTATTTAGTATTTTACAATTTGATACTTACACGTGTCAGACAATTGCGATAGTTCTATTGCAGTATAAAAAGATTATTTAGTATGGAAACCCATTCTGGAAAATCTGGAATATTCTCATGTACCTTACGGGCCACCGAGGTGCTAAAAAATATAAAGAAAGAAAGATAGCAGTTAATAACAATAAAAGGGCAACATTATCAAATGTGGAGAGATGTAAAAAACATCGGCAAACTGTAAAAAAGAACTTGTAGAAATTTGTACCCATTAAAAAATAATACGTGCATTTATTTTTCAGTCGCTCGTTCGATACACAGTAAGAACGCAATGTTTTCGCATTTTCGCGGATGGCTTCAGGATCGAGCATGGCTCCGGCTCTGGTGTCTACGTGGAATCCAGCGGTATAAAACAACATTTCGCTCTTGGAGAGGCTGCAGATGGACAAAACTGATGTTACTTGTCATGTCCGGCCGACCGTCGAAGATCCCCCTGCCATTAAGCAGAAAGGCAGCTGGTTGAACTGATGACGGGCCACTTTCTATGGGCGAAATTTGTGGAAAAGGTAGGCATTTCAGACAGTGCACTCTGCCCAACATGTGGAGAGGAGGATGAGACGGCGGACCACTTTCTCTGTGTCTGCCAAGCCTTCGCTCGAATGAGATGCGACCACCATGACTCCTCAGCACCAAAAATCTACTCAGATTTCTTCGGAGGTCGGGTAGATTTAAAGAAAACTAAAAATGGAAACCGAGTGCAGTACAATCGACTTAATGTTTTCTAAGTGTTGTACTTGCTAATCTGTACCGACAAAGAAAAACAAAAACAGAACGCAATGGCTAAGAGAGACATCAGAGATAGTTTTGAAAAAGCCGTCGTAAGTTCTTCGGAAAGTGAAGTTGGAGAACCCAGTGAAATAAAAAATACGTAATAAAGCTAGAAAGTGAAGATTTTGTTTTTGATATTGTAAATGGTTTTGTGGCAGAAGTGAAGAAAAATGTTCCAAGTTTTGTTGCTGATAAATAAATTTAACAAAAATGTAATCAAGTGATTCAATTCTACTGAATATAATTACAAAAAACCACTTAAATTTGCATACATTGGAAACATATTCGGTATTTGTGGGATTGATTCGGAAGAACAAACATTGGTATCCATTTTGTTGCCAACTGTTCAAAAGTGGAATAGCGAAAAGTGCTGAGTGGTTTAAGGCCATGTTTGAAGGTCGATTTATCGATGACTTGTGCAAATTGCCTACAAAATCCAATTGATGAAAGAATAATCTGGTATTACAAAATATTCAATTGGATAAAGTTAAGGGTACTTTTGAAAAACTGCATACTAAGCACATCAAAGCCTCAAGTATTTATATGAGCAATACAAAACCAAATATATTTGGTATACAACTTTTCACGACTCGAGTCCCGCCGGTCAAAATTACTCTAACGGTTATGGAGCTCAAAGGTAAAAACAAAATCAGTTCAAAGTAAATGGAAAATATTTTCATAACCATCTTACGTTCACGCGTTGTGCGTTATAAAGTTTACTGGCTTCAAAATAACAAATAATGGCATATATTTGGAGATGTATCTCTTGATTTCTTCAGCCAAATTCCACTGAAAGACATTTGCATTGAAAAATCAAAATCTCTATATCTAGCATCTGAGTATTTCTAACCAACCAAAAAATTTAAAACTTCTAACGACAATAAAAGCGATAACAAAAATACCGAATACTAAATTAAAAACATTCAAAAATATTGTAACGCAACTCAAAATTAAAAAAAAGAAAAATAAAACAAGTTACACTATTTTTTGGGTTTTTTTTTTTGTATTTTATGAACTAATAGCATGCAAAATCATTTTCAATGTTGAATGCTGTTTGAATGTTCGCAAAGACTGCAGATTTCTATTGTGTATTTTTTAATTACCCTTTTCAAAACCAGTGGTTTTGGTGCATAATTGAACTGGTATACAGTAGGTTCTGTTTTTATGTGGCTTTTTTTATGCGGTTTTGAAATAGTGCGGTTTTTTTTTAAATTACAAAATGCATGTCGACCTATCGGGAATTATACATATAAACAAGATTCTAAGCCAGCTAAGCAAAAACTCATCACAGATTACATCAGAAATGCTAACCCTACAAGTATGGAACCGCCTGCATAACTATCTAGATCAGACGTGTACATTTCCTCAAGTGACGAAAGTGATTTTACGCCAAATCCTAAACGAACGCGCAACATGTGGGTATTGTCTGATTTTATTTCTGACTTAAATTTATTTTTCGATTCTGACGTTTCTTAAATAAAGATATAATTTTCAAAAATACAATATTTTGTTTATGCGATTTTATTTAATTATTTCAGATTCATGCGGTCTATGGAACGTATCTATAGTTATAATATGGGACTAGTACTCTTTTTTATGCGATTTTATTACATTATTTCAGATTTATGCGGTTTTAGTACTTTTGAAACGTATCTATAGTTTTACTATAGAACTAGTAGCTTTTTTTATGCTGTTTTTTTATGCTGTTTCTTGCGGAACGTATCTGCCGCATAAAAACAGAACCTACTGTATTTGTAATCGAAATCTGACAATTCACTTCTCATGTAGCCTACAGTTGTTTATATGGAACAAAGACAGTTGCCTGACTAGTTGAATCTGAGGCCCAAACTAGTTGTGCCCTACTGCGAGTTGGAAGATAGTTCACAACTAGTTCATTTGACTACAGGTTATGTACTTATGTATATGTAAACGAATGTGCGCATAAAATGAGTCCCCTTAGCATGTGGTGAAGCTATTAAAAGTCCATTCAGCACACTAATTTGTGTATCATTTCAATTTATACAAACATATCCACACATACACGCACACTCACGCAAACAAACACAAACACCCAGTGCACTGCCCCTTCTAACCACAGACAGTTGACTATAGCTTCCGCCTGATATATATGTACGAGTACATACTCATATACTCGTACATGTGAATATTTGCATGAATGGTGTACCATTAGTGTGTTGTTGGGTGCGTGGGATGTGCTTTGTTTGTGTACATGTACTTGTATATCTGCACATATAGCCAGCCACAAAAGCGCATCATAAAACGCAGCCATTACGGTCCATCTACTTTTAGAGCATTTGAACATCAAACAACAACAAAAAAGTTATCGCAAAACATGAAAAGAAAAGCGAAAATGAAAATGAATATGCGCCATTTTTTTTTTTTTTGTTTTTTTGCAAAATCACAAGTTCACAAGCACATCAACGACAAACAGAAGAACTGGAATGTATTTTTATGTGTGTTTGTGAATATTTACGCATACTTACCGATGCCCTTGTAATGCAGCGCCATCAGTACGTCTTGTTCTACGTTTCCTTTCCGATGCGCAAATGAGGACAACAGAATAGTAACGGAAAAAAATGGTGAAAAAAACTTATTGATGTGGCTTTTTAACTTTTCATTATTAACCGCTAAAAGCTTCTTTTAAAAATGTCACAAAGAGCAAACACAAGAGCAACAACAACAAAAGGTCTTAATGGCAACTTAGCAAGAAAGGAAAGTGGATGCGTGTTTTGTTTCTGCTTTTTTTCAAAATTTCTACCTTTGAAAACATTTTTTATGTATGTATGTTTATATATGTATGTATGTATATAAGCAGGCATACTTATACACCTATTTACATACTACTTTGTTTATAAAAGTTCAACAGATGCCATATGACACAGGCATATATATACATACACATACATGTAGTAAGTGCAAATATGCAGATACCTATGTCGCATATTTTCAAGATTTTTTTTTTAATTTTAGAACTAAATTTCAAATCATTATGCTTCTATTATACATAAATATGTGAGCATTAAAATAATAAAAAATACTTTTTATATTTATTTAATTTAATTAATAATTTCATTGTGGTAGTTGTTGTTGTTGTGGCAGCTTGCTGTTCCCTGCTTAGAATGGTGATAGGTTCATAAAACGCGCTGTTTCGACACAGTGGTACCACATACCGGTACCTTATATGTCCTTATACTGCGCTGTGGTGACTCTGGTCGTCAAAAATGCTTTTAACACAGCTAGCTGGCAGCGTATACTAGAAACCCTCGCAAAAATGGGGTCGCCTAGTTATATAATCAAAATAATTGAGAGCTATTTCAGGGACCGTAAACTGAGGTTCAGAAGTGACAAAGGCGTTGAGGAGTATATCGTATCAGCAGGGGTTCCTCAAGGATCAGTTCTGGGCCCACTGCTATGGAACCTAATGTACGATGGGGTTCTAAGACTGGATATGCCCCCTAGAACTAAAGTCATTGGATTCGCGGATGACATCGCGGTGGTAATGGTAGCAAAACATATCCACGAAATTGAGAGGATAGCCAGCGAATCAGTAAGCAGAATCAAGACTTGGCTAAAGTCTATGAAGCTGGAATTAGCTGAGCATAAGCTCGATGTAGTTCTAATAAGCAGCAGGAAGATAGTAGAAACTATAAATGTAAATGTTGGTTCTGTAACCATTAGTTCAAAACCCGCTATAAAATACCTTGGAGTGATGGTTGACAGCCGTTTAAACTTCAAAACGCACCTGGAATACGCCGTGAAGAAAGCATCGAGTGTGCAGTCCTGCCTGTCGCGAATCATGGCGGACCTAGCCACAGCAAAAGAATGCTATATAGCAGGCTAGTCAGCTCAGTTCTTTTGTATGCCGCACCGATCTGGGCTGATGCACTGAACTTAAAAAGCTTCACAAAAAAACTGACAGCCGTCTATCGGCTAAGCGCTTTGCGAACTATCTGCGGCTTCCGTACAATTTCGAACGATGCTTCCTTCGTTATAGCAGGGCTAGCTCCGGTAGACATTTTGGCGAAAGAAATGTAGAGAGTGTATATAAGACTATCTGAACACGACGGTAGAGCAAGTCGTAAAACTATTGCAGAAGAAGAAAGGCGTCGTTCGATCGCCCACTGCCAAGACCGGTGGAACAGTTCACCGAAAGGTAGATGGACGCATGGGCTAATACCCATTCTTACGACGTGGTTAGAAAGGAACCATGCGGAAACAAACTTCTACCTAACCCAATTTCTTTCAGGGCACGGAGTATTTAGAAAATACCTCCATAGAATCGGCCATGACAGTTCCCCAAACTGCCCAATCTGCACGGATAGGGAAGAAGACGCTAACCACGTCTTGTTCCAATGTCCCCGCTATGCTCCCGAAACTTGTGGTATATTAAACGGAGAAAAAATTACAGATTTTATGCTAAAATCAAGCGATAGCTGGAAGCGAATCTGCGCGCATGCAAAATATATCCACAATGATCTAAGACGCGCGGAGGTTCGTAGACGAAATAACTAGAAGCCTATGAGCTAACCAGCCCCGTGAGGTAATTCCTTCTTGGGCAGTTCCGCGGGGAGAGTGGTAGATAGTGGAGAGGTGTTTAGTACGTAGGTGTAGCTGTGAGGCTACAAGTCGTGCATACTGCTATGTCGGTACAGCAGTACTCACGAGAGTTACCTCTTCATGGGCGTCATCCCGGAACAAAAAAAAAAAAACATACCGGATTTATGTATTATATTGAGTACATCGGAGTCAATTCTAGATAAGTAGAAGTTTGGCGTGCTAAAACCCCAATAATGTAATTGTGCTAGGGTAGCGCGGATTTTACGAGCCATCTACTGCTCTTCGTCCACTATCGGTAGTACTTGAACTGCGATAAAGGCATTCAGGGCGCCAGAGCTCGTGAAGTTACTAATGAATACTCAGTAAATGCCGTTTAAAAGCTGAGAATACATATATTCCATTGGGTTCAGTTGGGCTGTCTTGTGTAGTTTGTATCCCATCGGCGATTTGGAAGAGATGGTTTCTGACGTGCCGATACGGACTGGAATTGCGCTCAGTGCCCGTCCGACAAATACAGGTTTAGTCTATTGATGCTTAAAAAAACTTTGAGTTAGAGGAGAAAAATTGTTGAAGGGGTAAGCGGTTCAATCCGTGGTTTAATTGTACTGCCACTTGTTGGTTTTTGCTGACTAGAAAATAATACTGAATCAATTTGTTTTCACATTTCACACTAAAAAATTCTTTCGCTGTTTTTTGTTTGTTCCAATAAATTGTGAGTTACAAGGTATTAACAATGGAAGTCAACAAAGATAAAATTCGGTACATTTTACAGTTTTGCTTTGATAAAATTGTATTTTTGTGAATGATATTTATGGTGCCGATACTGTAACAGCTAATTTTGCCGATACTGTAACTGCAATTTTGGTTTCGTCGACTCCGTTTAGGAATTTTTGATGTTAAAGAAAATGTCGATAATGTTTTCAGTTTTGAAAAAAAAAAACACACCTTATATATTTCTCTTGTTTTTAAAGATTCGTAAGCACCTTTTCTAGCTGCTTGGCAGTGGAGATGGATTGTTTTAGACAAACCGACGACAGATGCAAACGCTTGAGTCAACACTTACTACAGTATCAAACAAAAGACAAGACAATAGTTTATGAGAATCAGACTACATATTGCACATTTTCTGCTTTCGAACGCAGTGGCAGAAATGAATAATATCGATGACGCAAAGTCTCCATAAGCCCATAGGAGCGGAGCCTGAACGCAGGGATCTGTTGTGTCAATAGACGTAAACGCCGCTCCACCTTGAAGAATTGCTAACGCGGTTCCAGTGTGGACATCAGCTGGAGAGGAGGAATGTTATAGTGTTAGTGTGAGCAAGATCAACATACCTTTGATGTGACGGCACCTTTGATAATGTTTCTGACATTTTTATTTCAACCTCCTTATAAAACACAAAAACAAAGGAGTGAAGCGCGCAAAGGTCAAAATAAAAATTTCCCTCACTCAAAATCATCTGTTTTAATTTAGTAAAAAAATTGATCAAAAACAAAATTGGGTGATTAATTTTGAGCCACTTTGTATTTTGTCAAACTAACTGCAAGAACGCTTAAATAATTTGGTTTAGTAATATTCATTTATTTTGTTGCAAAATACCCTCATACTTATACACATCTAATAATCGTTCACATATGCATTAAACACCTATAAATCCACCAAATTAATCTGCCCGTTCACATATCGCAGATTACCTGCAAAATCTACAATCAGCTGTCAATACTGCTTTGAGAGGTTTTTCTTCATAGAAATTATTTTGGTGGAATATTTCGGTGATTTTGGTCTCTCTAATTATTATTAAGGATATGAAGAAAATACAAGGAAAAGCTAATTTAATTGCGCAATTGCCTGCTAATAATAAACAATTGGAGGAAATCCGTATGCGACGTTTACTGAGGTTGCAAAAAATTATGGCAGCAATACGCATTTGAAATTCGATATTGCATTTTATAGTAAGTAATAAGAGGACAAAACGTTTGTGAGCACACGCTTTTTTCTGTAAAATGAAACCATAATTAGTAATATTTAACAAAAATTGTATTAGAATTATGTTTACAGACCTGTTTTCTTTGCCGGCATCCATTTCATTTAGTTTTGATGTTTCTCCTTACATTCATAATACTAATTATCGATATCACAGAAAACACAGGGTTGTATGACAATAAGTATCGTTATTATCTGGGATTATTTTATAATCTCAGATTTTGGGAGAGAATATGGGAAATCGCGCTTTTTAATTACGGGTTTTGAATTAAGCGCAAAAAAGTAGATCATCTACTTATATGTGAACGTATTATACGCTTTAATTTATTGTTTATATTCTACAAAATATTTTAACAAAAGTTCTATATTTCGAAAAATGTTGAGCACTAGACGCGACAGTTCATAGTGAAATATATTATTAAGATTCGTTTCAAGTTTATCTCAGATTTAAACAAAGAACACTAACTCAGGCTCAGATTCTGTTTATTTTCCGTTTCTGCTTCGGCTTTCGTTGCCTATTAATTTTTCAATCAAGCAATTTCCCCAGCAATCCGTTGAAGCATCATCGACAAAACACTTTGCAGCGAAATCAAGTGTTTTCCCGCTGCAGACTGCCTCACTCAACAGCCACCCCACCATCTATTGTTGCTGCTCCTGTTGCTGCTTAAAAATTGCTCCGGGCGCACATATGTCAACTTTTCCACTTTTTCCATATTTTCGCATAAAGATGTCACATTACTCGGCGTCGTGCATTGACGGACGACGACATGGCGCGCTTTGATGGCTTCAAGAGCGAAAAACTTGAAATTGGAAACTTTTGAAATGTCCTCTTATCAAAATCGTATAATTTGAATGTAATTTCGAACTGCAAAGGGGTGTCAGTATGCGAGTAAGTATGCATGTGCGCATGTATATATGTACATACACATGCATGGACTTGTACATGTTCTTGTGGATACATTAATGCGTTTTTCTAATGCAAGAGGACACATACAAAATAATATGTAAAAAAATAGTCATGTATGTGAGTATATGCATATCTGTACATATATCAAAGTTTTGCATGTGAATCAAATAGAGTAACTTTTTTTATGGTAGAGAAGAGATCACTACTTTTATTAGCTTGCTCTTTAACCCTTTCAGACGCACGGCTGAAACTTTTTAAAATTTTTTTATCAATATGAGCCTAAAACATAATCAGCTTCTTATCTGCCATATGTTCTTCATAATTTCCAAAGCCTAGCACAATTGATGCTTATGCTTTTAATTTGTAAAAAAAAGTATCGCAGGAAAATTTTATCTCTGTGATACAGGTATTTATTAAATTCTTTTCTTATTAAAAAAAACCCCTTCATAGCATCAGTCGCGCAAAATCCAAAAATAACCTCCACGATCATGTATCATGTATTGACTTTACACTGAACAAATTAAAAAAAAAGAACAATAAAGCCATTTTCAAGACCACAAATGAACAGTGGTCAAAATGGAGTAAATGCACTCAAAAAAAAAACTTCTTCGGTTCAAGTTAAAACGACTATTGAAAAGGACTCGTGTCGTGTCGATTGCTAAAAGAAATGTTGAAGAAATTCAGCCACGATGATTCAAAGCACTTCTATTACATTGTAACAGGTAACGAATCTTGGATCTTCTCATATCAAATGGTTGCCTGTTTTTTTTCAGAACATCTAGTCATGCTGCAATTGTACCACAAAAAAAACTTAAAGCAGTAAATTATGTTTAATATACCACCATTTCTCTCCAAAGACGAATCATTCCTCACCAACACTATGCGAGCTCCCGCGTATCGGCTCACATCAGAAAGTTTTTGGGGACTCAAAACACCGAATTAAATCCATCTTACAGCAGTGATGTAGCGCCTACCGATTTATTTTTGTTCTCGTATATGAAAAATAAAATACGCGGTGAACGTTTTTCAACACCTTAAGGAGCTATTGAAGCCTTTAAACAGCTCGTTTTGGAGGTATCTACTTCTGAGTGGCAAAAGTGCTTTGAAAATTGGTTCAAGCGAATGAAGAAGTGTATTGACTTTCCACTGAAAAATTAAAAAAAAAAGAAAAATAGAGCCATTTTCAAGACCCCAAATTAACAGTGGTCGAAATGGAGTAAAAGTATTATGTACTGCACTGTACTATTGACCTTGACTGCCAAATATAGACAATTAAAAATCTTTGAAAAAAGAAATAGTCACAGAAATATAATTAATTAAGCATTTTTTCACTCATTTCTACTTTACATAAGACATACATACATTTCGAAGATCCGATTACCATTTCTAATGCATGTAAATATGTCAGATTACTTACATCCGTAGCTGCAAATCCTCCAAAATTCTACAAATACTATGATAACAATTACAAGCTGATCATCAAGCCCAACCACATTGGTGCGAACGTTAGTTTTTAAAGCGGGGTTGAATCGAGCGAAACTAATGCACGAGAGGACACCACAAATCTTCAATGCACATTGACTTAATCAGGGATGTTTGTGTCGACAGCATTAAATTGAAGTACGCATGTACTCGTACTTGTTACATTGGAGAGTTTTCAGCAAAATGTAAGCATACGACACAATAGTAATTATTGCCTAAATAATTGCAAATGATTGCTAACCCATTTCCATTTCTATTTTCAGTCGAGCTCTTGCGTCGGCCCACAGTGGGTGGGATGCTGGCTGGAAGTAGTACGGTAAGGCACACCATGCGACAAGTGTGTGTACACTTCAGCTGCTGCCTGCGTCAGTGAGCCATATGCGATGGAATAAATATGTACGTTCATGCGCTTCCACTTCAAATGGCGAAGGTGCAGTGGTAGACGGATTTGTCAGAGCAAACCAACAAAACATCAGCCGACTTTTGGGCTTGCCCTTTTATCCTCCCCTCATTACAATCATTCCAAGTGACTGCCAACACCTTGGGGTGTCGCACTAAAACGCACAGTTGTTCAGCAGCGATCACCGCAAGGACGAACTGCTGACAACTATGCAAGTAACGATAGGCATACAGCCATTAAGTTGAATGGACAATTGAGTGCTGTATATGGAATTTTGCAACGTTTGTAATTTGAGAAAGCAGTAGCAAACATACGTACATTTGCAGGCAAGTATGCGTATTTATAATCAATTTCGGGGTATACATATGCTTGTGAGATTTCCCAGAGCACCAAACTGCCACAGCTCTGTACTGCATTATTCTTTTTCTGCATTACTTTTTTCATTTCTATTTTCTAACTACAGCACACTGGGCAACTTTAACAAAGACACGTACTTCGTATGTTCGAAGGGTTAGGGGTAGTCAGAGGTCCGAAAAAATGATGATTTTCAATAACTTTTTTTGCTAGTCAATTGCTTTATTTTACAAAAAAAAAAACATAGCAGTAATACATCATGTTTCGACCTGACTTTAGCAATATTAAAAAAAAATATATTTGTAAAAGATATCGCTGTTTATGTGGAGTCCGTTTCTCCAGAAGTCCCTTGCGGTGATCATCACAAGTCCTTGGAGATTCATCTCAAATCAATCGGACAAGAGAAATTAGTTTTATTAATAAATAATCTTGTGCTGATCGCAGCTTTTGGTTTTAAAAATTAACAATATGGCGGCCTCAGGAAATATTTTTCATATTTTCAAGAAAACAACCGGCAATTAATTGTTTAAAAAAATCGAAATTTTTGAAAAACAAAAACCTTCGATCAGGCACGAGTTTTTTACGTTTTTCAAAAGCAGTATAAATTTTATTGAAATCTACCAAGCGGTTTTTAAGTTACAGTGATCACCAGTTCAAAAAACATGGTTTTGAGAAAAAGTACAATATAAAGTTTTGCTACCGATTTATTTAATTACGAATTATTTAATTACTTAAACTATGTCATCTATTCCTGTGCCATACCTATAATAGTTCTTCAGCCGTCACAGCAGCTTCCGAAATATCGATTTGCTGTTGCCTACGTAGAATTCTACCTTTTCAAGTGTTATCGTTAGCGCTTTTATAGGTGCAGCATTCCGCTACTTGCTCTCGAACGCTCCAGAGCGCCATGGCGCCCTTTGTTAATTGTTAAATAACTCGAAAAATATTTGTCGGATTCACTTAAAACTTTCACACAATATTTTTAATATATTATAACATACTTTAAGAAAATGCAAAAAAAACAAAATTTTTTTAAATTCTGACTACGCCTAATCCCTTTCAGAATCTAAGAATCAGATTTCTACCTACCTAGGGTACTACGAGTATTATCCCAATGTCCGAACAACAGTCACCTCCTAGCAACACATATTAGAGACTCTTAGGCGTTATAGCAACGAGTGACTACTATCTAAATACTAGCGATAACGTTTTTAACAAAAAAAAGTATTTAGGTGTGGGAAAAGAATTACCAACTTTCATCATAAATATATACATTCATATTGCGTAGAGAAAAAAAGTATATTTTTAATTCTGTATGATTTAATAATTGCTTTTTCACGCCTACACATAATTCCAAATCATTATACAGGGTGTTAAAAATTATGTAAAATAAAGGATTTTCCAATAACAGGCGTTAAAGGTGAATCAATTGCGCTATCGAGAGATGATTAACGATTTGTTATGGCCGGAATTGGATGATATTGATCTGGACAACGTTTATGTTCAACAAGACGGCGCTACATACCACACAAGCAACGAAATCATTGATCTTTTACGGGAAAAGTTTCCGGACCGTGTTATCTCTCAAAGAGGTGATCACAATTGGCCACCGACATCTTGTGATTTAACACTCAAAGATGGAATTCGTGAGGCTACCGATGACATAGGGCAATATGGAAAATTTCATGACAAGGATGTTATTTTCCACTATTAACGGCATACCTTTCTATTTATAATGAAATAAACTTCCGTCCATTTATATTAAAAAATAGCATATTCTTTGAATATCAAAATAACACCTCTTCTTAAAAAAACCTTTATTTAAGGAGGAAATCGTAGGGGCCAAAAGAAGCAAAAAAGTCTCAATAAACATGGGCCCGAAAACTTACGGTTTCGGAGATATGACAAGTTATTCTTTTTGTAGCTCCTTTTTTACTTGAATGATTTTATTACTCATTTTTTACTAGAATATTCTTATCATACTTGGCGTATGTTTTGTTAAATTATTCGTGTGAGCTCAAAGAAAATTATCCGTGTTTATATGTTTCCAAACAATCATTCGATTCGTAAAATCAACGACCAATTTTTTTTTCTTTCCTTGCAGCACTATAATTATAATTAAAGGGCATTTAACGCCTTATCAACCTTTTGGCTTGCTGGGTTAGTGGGTCTCCGTAGTACAGCATTTGGGTGCATTTGCTGACAAACGAAATGACAAACCACTGCGTCAGTTTACAATTCACTAGGCACCATAGCTGGTACCAACGACAAATTTGTAACTCTAGATCAAAAAACAATGCTCTGCTGTGCAACAACAACTATAGCAGGGACGACAACAATAATGACACAAATGAATTGTTGAACAGAGCCACAATATTTGAAATCAATTTATTGTCATGAATAGGCCGAATAACAGCAACAAAAACAAATATTACTTATACGAGGAATTGTGTGAGTGGATCTTCCTGTAGTGAAACAAATTTTTACTTCAAAACTAGTGTTATTTAGGCAATTGCGAACCTGTCAGCTAGTCAAGAGGAATTCAGCTGTTGAAATGAGTACGAAAAGAACTTAGACTAACAAAATTATATGAATTGGGAGCATAAATGGAAACTCGCTGTTTCAGAATTGCTTCATTTGTGTTACTTTGTTTGTGTTCATTTATTTTTTTTTTTATTGAAAATATGTCAACACAGTGAATTTTTCAGAAAAGGTCTTCAGTGCTGGAAAGATGATAATCTTAGTGTTGGAGACAAAAAATTTACCATTTTAGTCAATTGAAGGTAGCAAATACTCATAGTTGACAAAAATAAAATATTTGTCTAAAGTATCCATTGCCAGATATCCCAAGCTTTTTTTTCTTTTTAAATCATTAAATAAATGTTTCACATGCAACAAATCAAAAATGGCTCAACTGATTGGAGTACTATATTATTTTCTTTCTGTAAAACATTGAAATATTATATTTACCACCATTCTACATTAATCAAATCACTGAATTATTTCAAGTACTATTCAATTTTTTTTAAGTAAAAGAAAAATTTTTTCAAAAAATGTTATTTATATGCAAGGCGAATTGAATACTGAAGGTGACGTCTTCCAAAAATAGGTACTTTATTTTTCGCGATTTTGATAAGTCTGACGTCAGGTTCTTTGCCAATACAAAGCAAACGAATAAAATAAACAAAAGGAGGCGAAATTACATGTTTGTGAAAATGTGGCTTGGCACTATTGTGAATTGTGAAACTTAAACTAAACAAACGAATGAAAACGAAGTGCTGCGTGTTAAATTGTGAAATTGTTTTATTTGTTTGGTTGTTTTCATTGCTTTCGCCTACTCCTTTTGTTTGTTTATTCATGGACCCTGTCTACACAGCGAACTCGGAAGGCACAAACTTGTATTCTATCATCCTTGGTTTGTGTGTGTATATTCGCCATTTGTGGAACTCCATTAATCGGGATAAGCGGGTATAAGCAGGCCAAGCAAATATGATGAGTATATCATCTCACACTTCTATATTTGCTGTTGTTGTGTTTCTCTCTACTCCATCGTATATATAATACTTTGCAGACCAGGACATGCCAGATGCTTACTAGTTTACAAAATAAAAATATTTCATTTTATAGATAAATCCTCACTTCTCGCAACACTAATAGCCGCATCAAGGCGTTTACAGAGTCCGGCACTCGAAGTGTAGCCAATTAAAAAGGCCATAAATCTAGTTTGGAAAATTCTTTTATTCAATTCAAAGTAAAAAATGTGTGAAATCTTCGTCTGGCCACGACTTCAAAGCAACCTTCAGAATACTTTACCGATAACATTTCGCATTTACCTTGATGCCAGGCTCGATGAAAATGATCGGAGAGCGCCCATCTGCGGTTACAGCGGCCCAAATCATTACCTGTGGCGGGTGCTGCCTCCTGGTGGCCAATCGATGACTCAAATTCTCATATGAACGGTCGGTCAAATAAACCCTATCGTTTTGGGAGGTACGAATTGCTCAATTTGAAAAATCTTTTCGTCCCAATGTTCGGAAATTGACCGCTTTCGGCCAAGCGGAGCAACTCCTTCGCGCCCTTAGGTCTGACTTGTTGCTGCTTTGCTGAGAGATCATACACCTTTTCAATCTTATAAGGCTTGACTTTGAGATCATTTTTCAGTATGCAGCGGATGCTACGGCCAGATATTTTCAGTTTCTTTCTTTGATTGGTACCGTTTTGAACCATTTCACGTGACGTTGCAGTCTTTTGATGAACATCTCCATGCCGTTTTGCGATGCTACCAGTATCATTGTAACGAGTAATGGTGCGATAAACAAAAACTTTATTTACTTTAAGGTGCTCGAGCTCACGAACAGTCGCTGGTTGTGTGTGGTCCAGCCAAATATAATGTAATCACACTATTACGTTTGAAATCCATTCTGTCCGTGTCATTTAGATGCTCGTGCATCAGCTGAGTGAGCGGTCTGAAGTTGGTTACACTTCGAGTGCCGGACCCTGTACATAAATCCTCACTTCTGGCAACACTAATAGCGACATCAAAGCGTTTAATGCTATTTAGAAGGATTGAAAACAAGAAATCATTACTCATCAGCCGATAGCCCAAAATAAAAGCACTCATTCACTTGTGTACAGCAACTACAAAACCGGAAAAGAAAGGAGGTTTTGTATCGAATCGTCACTGAAGGTCATTACAGCTCCATAGTAACACCAAGTGCGAATACTTGTAACTCCAAAGTTATGTTGTGCATTCGATGGAATCGGAGTTTTATCATATGTTATAGTATATCGCGTTAAAATTGAATGAAACTTTACTCTCTAGTGACTAAAGCAGATACATATTGACAGTGCGAGTACACAAAACTGGCGCTGTTGATATTACTCATTCTAATTAATGGATTTTCGTAAATTGTAATCGGTTTCATCAGTAATGGATTCCACCCGTGCATTACTGAATTTTAAAAATATTTTGCTTAGTAATTCCAATTGAAATATGGAAACTTATATTACGTTGGTGAATGGATTTGTACAAATTCTGCAGATAGCCTAATGAAACTTCAGACCAGGTCGTTTTATTGATTCGAACTAAAGCTTTTTTCTCTTCAAATTGTTGCCCATTCTCATAAACCTTACGAGCAAGTAATATCCATAGATGTTCAGATCTGGGGAATACGGTGGCCATACTAGAATTTCAACGTTTTGGGACGCTATCCAAGTTTCGACCACACTTCAAGTGTTTACAGACTTCATCCTATTGAAAGATCCAATTCAAATGTTTCACGAATCTCGGAGAAAGGTGATTCCATTAGAGCTCTATAGCTGTTTCCACGCCATTTTGTAGTCTACAATTTCCAATGCGAACGCGCCATATGGTCTATGGATAAGTTCGTGCGGTTTTACAACAGATGGCGTAACTTGATTATTATTCCATCGATCCACATTTCCAAACATTCATTGGAGAGCTACTGTCGTAAGGCACAAACGTCAGTATAAGTTTTTTATTTGAAGCGTAAACAACAATATTTTTACCACACTTGAAAATGTCGAATTTCGTGCCAAATAATGTGTTTTTGCGGGGAATTCTTTAATATGAAGAAAAAAGCAGCCGAAAGTCATCGTATCTTGGTGGAAGTTTATGGTGAGCATGCTCTAGCTGAGCGAACGTGCCAGAAGTGGTTTGCACGCTTTAAAAGTGGTGATTTTGGCCGCGCCGCCAAAGTTCATGGATACCGAATTGGAGGAATTGCTCGATCAAGATCCGGCTCAAACGCAAGAAGAGGTTGCAAAAACTTTGGGAGTTGATCAATCAACCATTTCCAAACGTTTAAAAGCCATGGGAATGATCCGAAATTCAAATTTCGAAAAAAAACCGCACGAACTTATTCATAGTGCTCCTCATGATTGAATCCAAATTGAACTTCTTTTCGCACCTAGCCATGTGGTCCCGTACAACATCGAGGCTACGTTCTTTGTAAAATTTATTCAAAGGTGGTTTTTTTGTAAATTGTATGCTTCAGATGTGCCGCTTTTAGTACAACCCTTCAAACAGTGGATTTGCTGGTTGCAACCTTTGCCATTACTTTGATTTTTGTTATTAGAAGGGCAGAATTTAACGCAATCCTAAAAATTTTCCGGTTTTCCTTCAGTGTCAAAGCCATCACAATTCTGCCTTTGTGGTTCTTACCATAGGAGGCATCTGGTTTCACGTAAAGATCCCCAACGTTTGGACTTCGACCAATTTTTTGGCAATTTGCTGATTTGAAAGCTCCTCTGAGGTCAAAATATCGATTAGTTCTTTTTTGCAATGTTTTAAACCTTTCTGCTTTCGCATTTCATTAGAATTAAGAAATTTTCGATCAAACGCAATGAATGCTTAAACAAACGATACATTTTCACAGCTTTAAGGGGATATTCTAGTCTAGAAATTTGAAAAGATCAAAGATTTTTTTTTTCAAAATTCGATAGTTTAAGTATTCAAAAATATCTCAAATTTCAAAATTCGAATTATTTTCGAAGTTACAGCTATTTTAGTGATACGACAGCTAGTCTGGTTTGAGCGGACGGCGAACTTCAAACGTGTTTTTCTCGAAACTACTTCTTTCGATAAGGTCGGCACGATATCTCAAGTTCTAATCAAGCGATTTGCTTGAAGTTTATCATGAATATTCTTTAAATATATCTCTATCGCATGACGCACGAAAAACTGGAAATTTCAATTTTTTAATATGTGTAAACAATTCGAGAAAGCTTAAAAATTAGGGAAAAATCAACCTCAATTTTTGAGTAGCCGCCATTTTGTGAAACAGAATTTTTTCCCCTTTTTTTCTGCGTCCACTTCAAGGACGCATAGTTCCATGAAAATTTTTTTTTTTTGTTTTAATTCATTTTGTGTGCTCTTAATATATAAATAAATAAATGATAAGAAAATGGGTGATAAAAATATCAATAGCTTTTTTTTTATTCACCGTCCAAAAATACTCGAAGTTCGAGCCTCTAGACTAGAATACCCCCTTAATGCGCAAATAATGTAGGAAAACTGAGTGCCTCTACTCAAGTAAACCAATAAATTAAGGACAGTATTACAACTACTGCGAAATAGCATTGGATGGAATAATATTTTGATGCATATTTATTTCGAGCAAAGTACAGTCTTCACTTGAACCTTGTGTTACTAGATCAAATACAGTTGATTTAATAACCATTTTATTTCATAAAAATTATTGCCTCTAATCCAGTGAACCGGATTGTAGGAACACTACTTCAAGTCGTTTTTCATACGTGGAACTCATTTTGTAAAAACAACGTGCGATTTCAAAATTTCTCACAAAACTAACAATTTTCATAACGCGTATTGCAAAAAGGAGACGCCTATTTAATAGCGTAATTTTTTTTTTTTATTATCGAACTCTAAGTTTGAATTTTACCGGTCACGCTCCTATTAGAAAAATTGTAAATATAAAACAGTGCGGGTTAAAGGCAACAAGATGGCATTTAATTAAACAATACTATTAAAAAATATTATAAACACAATAAGCCACATGACTCATTCAATAAACCTCCTTGAATACTCGCATACAAACATACAAACTACATACATATGCGCACATACATTCACTCGCCATCAAAGGTGAAATATAGGCGTCAATGTGGACTAAACTAACAATGATGCGACAAATTGGAGGTAACACCTACTCGCCGACTGTCAATTGTATGGCGAAATGACGTTTGAATAGCAACCCGTAGTGCAAAATTAGGAAGCTCTGTGGAGTGCGCTTGTGGTACTTTAGCTACCATCATCCATACATTGTAGGTACAAGTACATACATTCATACATATAGTAAATATGTACATAGGTATGTGTGTGTATGGATGTGTTACATTCACCCGGTTGGCCAACAAAAGGTTGAACAAACAGCGACAGAGGCAGAGACAGAGGCACGTGACGACACACTTTATAACTGGTGACGTTTTGACTTACCAACAAACCACGTATTAATTTGCTCTTTCCGCTACAAGCACACACACACACACACACATGTACACATAGACAATGAAGCAAAGTGCAGGCACGTGTCCTTATTAACTATTATTTACAAAAATACTACTTGAATAAAATGGTTTGCAAATCATGTGAACGCGTTCATTCAACTTTAATTTACGAACTTTTAACAGCACTTATAAATATCAAAATATTTGCGCTTTTTATGTGTGTAGGTATGTATGTATTTAAATATAATAACTTTGTATGAATAAATAAAAATAAGTACATATGTACTATACAAGCGTGGATTTACATAGTTACTGGCTGTCCAATCGGACGACACGAAGTGGCAGGAGAAATACATACCAATGGATCCACAAAATTTCTGTATTTGCCGACGGTACTCCGGCCAGCGTTTCATATCTATGTATGTGTGGATGAATATTTATAATTAATGCTCTTCTAAATAACAAAATAATAATAAAAATTGGTCTTTTACATTATACAGGAACACAAAATGAAATTCATCAAGAATAAAAAAGAAGTTGCAGATTTAAGGGGACATATTCGCCTTTTTTATTTCCTGTTTACTTTTACGTTCTTTGTATGAATATTTTGTCTGAGAACACCCCTGCTGAAATTTTCCGTAGATTAAGTTTGTAGAACAAATTATCGCTCTAGCGACCTTATAAGTGGGACTTTATTTAGGCCTTCCAAAAAAAAGGTCTAATAGACCCTTTTGTGAAAGAGCTAATGGGTTAAAATGTTATACCAAGTTAGTTCTTGTGAAATTTTACAATATTTAAATTTAAACCTTTTTCCACTTATTCAAAAAAACACTCAGCAAAAAAATTGCAGACTTAATATGGTCATATAAAATAAACTGACTTTATTTGAACTAGGCCTTTCATCCTAAATAGGAATCAGTCCGCCCCCAAAAGTGCTGTTGCACTGTGTAATTCAACGTCTGATGCATCGGTCCCCTTAAGTCGAAATTTCAAAAAATTGTTTTTTTTCGGTATGGGTTGATGCGTGACTGCCATTCGGAATTCACAGAGAGAACGTAGGTTCGAATATCGGTGAAACACCACAATTAAGAAAAACATTTTTCTAATAGCGGTCGCCCCTCGGCAGGCAATGGCAAACCTCCGAGAGTGTATTTCTGCCACGAAAAAGCTCCTCATAAGAATATCTGCCACTCGGAGTCGGCTTGTAACTGTAGATTCCTTCATTTGTGGAAAAACAACAAAACGCACACCACAAATAGGAGGACGAGCTCGGCCAAACACCCAAAAAGGGTATACCCGCCAATTATATATATATCTATATATTATATATACAGTATCTTAAGAATATACTGTGAAATTTTCATGCGAAAATTCCCAATATTATGGCTTCTACAGCCAATTAATTAGGTAGAGAGCGGTCCGCGCGCTCCTGTACCTCAAATTTTAAGCTCATTTATCTCGAAACGACTTTTTTCGGCAACCGAATCGTCTGAAATTTTATACGTGGCTCATTTTCACATCTCTAGGCACGTAAGCAAACCAAACACTTTGTTTAAGGCAACAGCAGTTTCTCGTGTCTTCTATTAGACAAAACTTTCCGAGGTGTACAGGTTCTTAAAAATAACATTCGCCAAAAATCAACAATCTAAACCGGAAATCTTCGCATGAACTTTGATGGAGGACAACCGAGTATAGCTTCTACTCAAATATGAACGAGACGTTATCAATAAAACGGTCCGCGGATGACATATGGCAAAAATAATTTTTTTGTTTTTTGCTAGGACTGTTATAAGCTTACATGGCAAATTTCAGCGTGATATGTCACATAGTTTGTTTTCTGTGCTACTGTAAACAAGTTAAACTCGAGTGTGTTCTTCGAATATAACGATGGAAATTCAAGTTGAACAAAGAATTTGTTTGAAATTTTGTTATTCCAACAAAATTTCGGCTTCAGACGCCTTCAAAATGTTGCAGACAACCTATGGGGACTCTGCTCTATCGCGTGCACGTGTTTTCCAGTGGTACAAATCGTTCAAAGAGGGCCGTACATCAACCCAAAAAACCACGCCAAAGTCCCTCAAAAATTAAGGTTATGCTGACTGTTTTTTTCGATTACGAAGGTGTGGTGCACTCGGAGTTCCTTCCGCAAGGCCGATCGGTTAACGTTGAATATTATTTAGACGTTTTAAAGCGTTTGCGCGAGAACATTCGTCTTAAAAGGAAGGAATTGTGGGACAACAAGTCATGGTTCTTGCATCACGATAATGCACCAGCTCACACATCACGTCTTGTTCGCGATTATTTGAACAAAAATAATGTTAATATCGTTCCGCAAGCACCGTATTCGCCTGATATAGCTCCATGTGACTTTTTCCTGTTTCCCAAGCTCAAGTTGCCGCTCCGTGGAAAACATTTTGAGACAATTGAAGTCATAAAAGAGAATTCGAAGAACACACTCGAGCTTGACTTGTTTACAGTAGCACAGAAAACAAACTATGTGACATATCACGCTGAAATTTGCCATGTAAGCTTATAACAGTCCTACCAAAAAACAAAAAAATTATTTTTGCCATATGTCATCCGCGGACCGTTTTATTGATAACGTCTCGTTCATATTTGAGCAGAATGTATATTTATATAAAATATTAAGCAAATATCAAAAAATTCAAAAAAAATATTAATTTTTTATTTATTTAACTACGTTTTTCTGTAATATCTGGAATTACAGCAAAAACAAATCAGCTGACACTTTTTGCGCCATCTGGTAATACTTAGATGACCAGCGCACTTGAAATTGTAGTTTGAAAAACGCGAGCCAAGAAGCACCGAGAGATTGGCAACTCCTATAACACTCAGGCGCTAAAAAGCCCATGTTATTCAAAGGTCTGGAAAGTAAAACGGTAGATAGTCAAGGAGGAAAAGCGAGAAAGTAACAAAAAGAAACACATATAAGGGAATAGAGACAGAGACAGATATAGCTAGTCCTGGGAGAATTTTCCAGATTCTTTGGCAAATCTGAATATAGCCTCCAGTTTGAGACAACGAAATATTCGTTCTCATTCTCATAACATCGGAACCCAAAATTCCTAGCCTTGCACTAGCAAAGCTAGGACACCACAGAGAAAATGCTCACTGCTATCTGCCTCCTCTAAGCATGTTAGGCAAGCCCAATCCTCAATGGTTCCAATCATGGTCATATGCTGACTCTATGGGTTGTATACTATAATAATACCGACCATCAACCGAACGCCTTTTCTTCGAAGTTTCAGAAGAAAGTTTGACAGTTTCCTGTTCGAGCTTGTCACGAAAAACTTTGCAGTTCTACAACAGTCTAGTCCAGACCATCGCTCTTTATGTAAATTGCATACATAATCGCTGATCCAATTAACGATTCCTGTAGAACTGATTCCGATTATTGGCTCTGGTCCCTGTGGGGTAACCACAGATCAGCAGTTGGCCAAGGTAGGTGCTATTTCAAAATAAAATTGCTTTGAAAAATAATTCTTAACCCGGCGGTAAGTAGTCACTAAGTACTTACAAACATAAATACTCGGTACCGGATAAAAGATGGCACAGACATTATGGGCGTTATTTAAGAAAGTAATTAAAGTTATCAATTTCATCTAAAGCACAAAGAATCAATGGCCATCTTTTGGTAACACAGATTTCTGCTCGAACTTCGCCCATAGTAGTCCAGTTCGCATTTCATTTCAAACTTTTTATGTCCTACAATTTTTTTTTAAACGAACGCGGCGCATTGCTGAAACTAAGAGCAACTAACTTTGTTCTTTTTTTGGACGAATGATACCTCTTTTTAATCTTTTTGAAACCCAAAAGGAAACTATGATTTTATTCTGTAGTAAAAGGTGAATCATTCTTCAAAGTGTCAAGTCTATGTAGCTGGAAGCTTAGAATAAAAGAAAAACAACTTCATTTGGGAACACTAATATTTTTTAGCTGGTAAATAAACTAGACACCAGAGTAGGTGGAGGGGTTTACTCCGATAAACTCGGAGTTAGCCAATCTTTTCGGAAGTCACTGCCATAAAAGAGGGACTTACGGTAATAAAAACGAGATTATTATCCACAAATGAAGTCTTCATATACTCGGACAGTTAAGCAGCAATAAAAGCGCTAGCAAAGAAAGCGCCAGACATAGAATGTTTTAAACTTCTAAATGACGTATCAAAATACTACAAAGTATGTACATCTTATTTGGGTGCCAGGCCACAGGAATATAGCAGAGAACTGCAAAGCAGATGAACTTGCTCGAATCGGTACAACGATCGACCTCCAAGTCGATAAGACGCTGATACCCATGCCTTTACCCACTTGTAAACTACTGATAGGTAGGGAAACCACCAATAAGGTAAATACAAGTTGGCAAAACCTCTCAACATGCGAACTAAGCAGACCGACATGGCCTAGATGAAACAGCTGTTGATCAAAAAGCTTGTTAAGATTTAACAGAGAAAATATAAGAAAAATCATAGAGGTGGGGTATTAACTGGTCATTGTCTGATAGGCAGCCTACCTACCTACCTAGCTGGTAATGAGTGCTGCCAGGTTAAACTACTTTCAAAACAAATTTCCAATTTTGAAAACTTTTCTTGGTCATGACAACTCACTTTTAAATAAAATTTGGTACTTGCATAAAGGTCGCAAATTAGAATATGCATTGGCTTAAATATTAGTTTGGGGAAAAATAAATCAATAATTTTTTCGGTATCGATCAAACAATTCAAGGTTCATGCTCGTTGTGTGGGTGACATACGACATGACACACGAATAAAATCGTTTGCTGTTTTTTGTTTGTTCCATTCAATTGTGAGTTACAGGGTGTTAACAATGGAAATCAACAAAGAGAAAATTCGGTACATTTTACAGTTTTGTTTTTTGATAAAGCCAAAAATGCAAGCCAGCCGCTGAAATTCTGAATGGTGCTTATGATGCCGACTGTAACAGCTAATTACGTGCAATTTTGGTTTCATCGGTGCCGTTCAATTATTTTTAATGTTAAAGAAAATGTAGAATATGTCGATACAACAGAAATAATCGAAGTTGACGGTCATATCACTAGTCGTAGCATCGCCCAGGAGCTAGAGATCGACCGTAAAACAGTTTTAAATGATTTGCGGAAACATTTTACGCAAAAATAATGGATCTATTTTTCCTCAAACTAATATTATCAAGTCAATTAGATGCAATTCTCGAACAAATTTTGGAGTCATAAATATCGTTATTGTATGACTTTGGCATTTAACTCGCTATGTGTGCTGAGTATAAAAAGTTCTGTTTCACAGGAGCTTATGGTCTTCTTCACTTCTTTTCAATTATTTTTCAATACAGAGCGGGATTCCCTGCTGATAGCAATAATAATAATAACACCTAATGATGGATTTAACCTTAGTAGGTACATACCACGCGCTAGAATGTCGCCAAATTATACTGTACGTCTCATAATAAATGTACCCCTCGTCTATTTGATAATTTATATATATTCCGTTTAAAATTAATAAGCAACTGGTAATGCATGTATATGTAAATATATATAGACACTTTATAAAAATACTATATTACATACAACGCCGCTCTTAGATGGGCAAATGGAAAATGCACTCTACATGCATATAGGTTCATATGTATATACCATATGTATGTACATATACTACTATATGTAGAGTGGGTGAGCAGACACGTCGATTACTGCCAAAATGAAATGGAAATGGCGAATGGGGAATGGCATCAAAGAGAATATCATGCAGGGACATTTATGAAATGATACTTGTATCAAGCTGCTGGCGACTAGCAGAGTTGGCTGAGGTTCTCGTTAAATTGGCAATTTGCGTTTGGATGAATTACCGAAAATCAATTACGACAAATAAACGTGTACTCGGAATTTTGTTGTTGTACACTTTTAATGCCTCAAGAGAGGCCGCATGAAGAGATCGATATGAAAAAAACACGTTTACATAAGCATTTGCGTACAATATTTGATCATGCACTTAAGTACTTAAATGCTTATGTACCATGTACGAGTATGCGTGTATGTATGTAAATATGTGGGTATGCGAACTTGCATAAAATACATTCGGGGTATTAAATTTTCAATTCACTGCATCGGCACATGCTTGCTATCAGATATGTACGTGCGTGCATAAGTATTTAAATGTTTAAAATATGATTTTTGAAAAACAAGGCATTATTATTCAGTAAAGTTATGCCTCCGTAGCCGAAAGGGTTGGTGCCAGACTACCATTCGGAGTTCAGAGAGAACGTAAGTCGAATCTCGGTGAAAGACCAAAATGAAGAAAAAAGTTGTTTCTAATAGCGGTCGCCCCTCCGCGACAATGGCGACCCTCGGCAGGCAATGGCAAACCTCCGAATGTATTTCTGCCATGAAAAAGCTCCTCATAAAAAAATATCTGCCGTTCAGAGTCGGCTTGAAACTGTAGGTCTCTACGTTTGTGGAACAACATCAAAACGCAAGGAGGAGCTCGGCCAAACACCCAAAAAGGGTGTACCAATTGTACAAGGTGAAGTCCAAAGTAAACAAGACTGACGTCATAAAAATGTTTTTGATGGCGCCATCTTTTTAATGAGTTAGTGCGGTGAAAGTTACATCCCTCGCTGACTTCCAGCGAAAGCTTGGTGACATTCCGTTCAGTAGAAGCGAAGTTATTGCGTCTGAAGTGTCGATATGTTTGAGTCATCGGCACAAAAATGAGTTTCGAACAAACAGCTAATATCAAATTTTGTTTTAAAATCGGTAAAACGTTTACCCAAACATTTGAATTGATAAAAAAAGTTTATAGTTGTCTATCTCGTGCCAGTGTTCATGAGTGGCTTACACGTTTCAGAGATGGTTGTGAGGACATAAATGACAATAAATGGCCAAAATCAGTAATCACCGAAATCTCCATCGAAATTGGTCGTCAATTTATCAAAAATGAACCGAAATCATCATTGAAATTCATGGAATCGGAGTTGAATATCTCCAAAACATCGGTTTATCGCATTTTAACTCATGATTTCGGCTTACGAAAGATCTGTGCACGTTTCATTCCGCACAAGTTGACTGAGGACCAAAATTTGCTCAGAATTCAACATTAGAAAGACCTCATTAAAGGGGCGAGAAAAGACGAGAACTTCGTTTACAACATTGTAACTGGTGATGAAACGTGGTGTTTTCAATATGAACCTGAAACTAAGTGTCAAAGTGCCGAATGGAAGACCACCGACGAGCCAGACGAGCCACCACCCGAGCCAAAAACCGCGTTTGGAGAAATCAAAAATCAAGTCGATGCTCATTTGTTTTTACAATTCCAAGGGAGTTGTACACAAGTAGTTCGTGCCAACGGGCCAAACCGTCAATGCCTAGAATTAACTAGAAATCGCATTTTGATATGGCTCTCTGTGACTTCTACCTAAAACGTTCGTAGAGGCCATTCAAAACGCTTGTACCGACATCCCGAAGGACATTTCGGTCAATGACCTGAAACTCTCTTTCGAAAAGCTTTTAGATCGCGCAAAACAGTGTATCCCGCCAGAAGGGACTATTTTGAATAAATAAACTCGAAGTTATCAGAAAAAAACTCCTGTCGTTTGTATTTGGTCTCAGTCTTGTTTATTTTGGACTTCACCTTGTATATATATATAAAAATGTGATTCGAGTGTTTTTTAATTTACTATATTTTACTATGTTTTTAAATTAAAAAATTCAACTATTTCTTTTCTAAACTATACAATGCCTAAAATAATGTAGCACAGGGGCTTATTAAAAAATTTTAACAAATTCATTTGTTTCTTATTTCATTTTAATAATTTTTGTATAAAAACATAATTCATTCTCATACAAAAATTATATAAGTCCATCTTTCAAACTTTTTGCAAATTTCAAAAACTGGCATCAAAACTTCAAACTTTTTAATCAGAATCGTTAGAAAATCTTAAGTATGCCGGACTGTAGTGAAGTGAATTCAAGTGGTAGCCAAGTTTGAAGTGGTTCAGAAAAAGTTACTTCAATAATAACTTCTTTATTTATTCATAAATATTGCATCTTACATTGCAATAATTTATACAATCATTCATTAAAATATATAAATATATAAAGAAGTAAATAATAAATTTGTGGCAATAACAAAGTTGTCTATGACAGCTCTAAAATTAATAAATAATTACTACTTACTAACTCTGCAACAAGAAATTCTCTCTAACGTAAGGCTGACTATATAAAACAAGTTAGTCTTTTTCCAATTTTGACCATTAAATATATTCATTATTTCTGCTTCATATAGCTTCACTGCGTCTAAGTATCTTGTTCTGATTTCTTTCAGTAACGGATAATTTCCTAAGAAGCGCTGCATGCCTTTTTCTTCTTGTAAATTGCAAATGGTCCAAATTCTCCATACGTAGCAGCATTTAGCTTTAGTAAACCACATCTTGCTTTGAAAATTGTTGAAAAATTGTCAGCTTATCTTCTTTAATACATATATGAGTCCCCTTTTGAGTAGTCTAATTGTTTGTAAATTCGCTTCGCTGCTCCTTGCTTTGCCATGCTCAGATCTTTTCACTTCATTTTGGTAAGAAGCTGCACACAGCGATCTTTCAGACTGATGTTTCTGCAAACTTTAGGTAGAACTCCATTCCCACGTCTTATCAGACTGCCTTCAAAGTGGCCTGCCCAGTATCCTTTAGCAAGAAAGACTTTCCTCCCTGGTGGAGCAAAACGCTGACCGACTTGAAAGAGAAGGTTAGGAGAGTCTTCAACAAATGTTATCAAATAAGGAACTTTCAAGATTACCGGGATATTTTGAAAGTTTATAAGAAAGCCATTAGAGATGCGAAGCGCAACTCTTGGAAAGAGTACTGCGAATCCATCGAATCCGTAAAAGACTCGGCCAGACTCAGCAGGATCCTATCCAAGGACCACTCCTGTAAAACTCTTGTCAAAAGAGAGAACGGGGAGTGGGCTGAATCTGCAGGCGAATCCTTAAAAATCCTTATTGATGCCCATTTCCCGGAAAACTCTATTGATCCGGTCTGTAACGAAGACCCGAACCGGCAGGAGGGGTTACCTGTGATGCCCCTGACACCGGTGGTAGCATATGCCGATGACTTGGTCCTGATGGTCTCAGGTCCCTTCTCATCAGTAATGGCTGAAATTTTGGAAGGTGCACTGGCTACACTCAGCAGGTGGGCCGCCAGTAGCGGTCTCAGAGTCAACTCTGACAAAACGGAGTTGATGCTATTCACCAGAAAATACAAGCCTCTGCTGTTTAAGCTTCCTAGACTTAATAACCAGTGTCTTACACTTTCATCGGAAGTCAAGTATCTTGGTGTAATACTTGACCCCAAGCTCCACTGGAAGCTGCACATAGAAAATCGAGTTAAGAAGGCTAATATAGCCTTCTATGCCTGTAAATCTATGTTCGGCAAGAAATGGGGCCTCAAGCCACGTGTCGTACTCTGGATGTACAACTTAGTGGTTCTGCCAATTTTGACATACGGTTGCCTAGTTTGGTGGTTAGCTCTTCAGAAGGGCTACAACTTCACTAAATTAGAGAGAGTGCAAAGAACTGCATGTGTGGGCATCACTGGTGCCTGCAGAACATGTCCCACCGCTGCGCTCAACGTTATACTCCACTTAATTCCTGTGGATCTGCAAGTTAAATCCATTGCTGCTCAGAGTGCGATCAGACTGAGGGAGTTTGGCCTCTGGAGACAACTCCCTGTTGGGCATAGCAGCATCCTGAAGCAGATCTCCCCTTCCTTCTCTGATATTCGCACCGACCTCTCCATCCGCAAACTGTGCTTTGAGGGTTGTGCTAGGGCTATCTTTCCGAGCAGGCAAGATTGGAAAGAGGGGAGAGTTGTTGCGGATAT
This sequence comes from Anastrepha obliqua, assembly GCF_027943255.1. Taxonomy (NCBI): domain Eukaryota; kingdom Metazoa; phylum Arthropoda; class Insecta; order Diptera; family Tephritidae; genus Anastrepha; species Anastrepha obliqua. The sequence goes on along the minus strand of NC_072893.1, from coordinate 59,168,319 downwards.
AGATGCCTCTGTTTTCACTGACGGATCCAAAATGGAGTCTGGAGTGGGAGCGGGGGTCTACTCCAAATCAGCCAACATCTCGGTCTCCTATAAACTGCCGGAGACAAGCAGCGTCTTTCAAGCAGAGGTCTTCGCGATCCTGCAGGCATGCAAAATGCTTCGGGATCGCTGTTGGGAGGGAGACATAAAAATTTTTTCCGATAGCCAAGCTGCAATAAGGCACTGTCGTCGCCGCATTGCAGCTCTCTTCTCGTAAACTCCTGTAAGGAGGAACTTAAACGCCTCGAGCGGGCAGGAGACATTTCCCTCATCTGGGTTCCTGGGCACAGGAATATAGAGGGAAATGAAATTGCCGATGAGCTTGCCAGGAAGGGGGCGGCAGAACCGAGTCCAGCTGCCCTCTTCTCAGACATCGGTATCCCCTTGGCTGTCGTTAAAGGGAAACTACACAACTTCTTTCTAAGAAAGGCGCAAGACAGATGGAAGTCTGTCTCATCGTGTGCCATTTCAAAAGCACTATGGCCTCAATACGACCTAAACAGAACGCTTAAGGTGATGGGAACCCCCCGCCATTCAATTTCCAAACTCATCGCGGTGATCACTGGCCACTGGTTGATCACCACTCACGCGGAGAAGCTTGGAATTCCGTACAACCCCCATTGCAGAAGCTGTGGGGATCCTACAGAGAAAGAGACTGTGGTACACTTTCTCTGCAGATGTCCGGCTTTTGCGGCTAGGCGCTTGAGATTCCTCAGCGTTCCCTTTGGGGATGACTTGACGAAATTCTCCAGCCTAGATCCCTTTTCTCTCCTCCGCTACATCAACAGCACTGGATGGCTGTAGACGGTCTTATCTCCTCCCTTAATCCTTTCACAGGTAGTGGTCCACTCTATGGTATCAAAACGGCACGTAAGTGCTACTTGTAGCGTACCTGGGGTACTCTTGCCATCTTACCTACCTACCTACCTACCATTCCCACGTCGTTCAGATGCTTAAGGGGGTCTTCTGGTCTCCAGCGAAAAAAAAATCGATTTTTTTTTTTTGCATAATTTTGTTGTATGTGTATGCGAGAATACGCCACAGAAAGGATTTTTTGAAAATCGCATTTTTTCACATTTTTCTGGGCACCGAAGTGTACCCTCCTCCGGCCGTTTTATCATAAACTTTATCTTTAAACGCGTTTCCCCGAAAATCGTGTTTTTTAAGCATTTTGGTCACACTTTTCATAGTAGTTATACTCCGATTTCAATGGTTTTGGTCTTAAAAGGTTTGGAAAACTTACCGCTAAGTTTCCCCGTGTACGATTTTTGACATTTTTTTTCATTCCATTTTTATAACCTTTTAAAGTTCAAAAAATGAGCAAAAAAAAATTTTTTTTGCAAATTGTTGCATAACTTTTGAAAAAAATTAAAAAAAAAAATCTGTCACGGAAAAACTTAACCAGGGCAACTCTGAAGACAACGCATATCTAATTTTTGCTTTCTGATTACCCAGGTGGAAAAACCGTGACCAAAATGGAGACCTGTTTCGTTTGGAGGTGGACGTCTTCAGCGCCATTTCAAGGTCGCGGGTGTTAATTTTTTTCAAAGTCAAAACCATTTTTTAAAAGCCAAGACATGTACCTTTAAAATAAAAAAAAAAATTTTTTTTAAATATTCACAGGATTTGTCACAATCAATCCGCAAAAAAACCCTTCATTTCAGGGCCTCGAGACCAGAAGACCCCCTTAAGCCAAAACATATTTTTATTTAAGATGCCTTGTGTTCGTTTGCGTGAGAGTCTGTTGCAATTGTATTTATAGATGGTTTTCTAAATATACTTTATGTGTAGCTCTAAAGAATATATGTGGCTACCTTTTACGTTAGATTCTAGTGATACTGCATTTAAGCTACCCGACCACTGCAGTATCTTTCAAGCAGAAGTCTTTGCTCTAGGTAAGGCTGCGGAAATATCATTCGCAAAGACATGAAGCAACGCCAAAATAAATATGTACGTTGACAGCCAAGCGGCGATAAAAGTAATAAACTCATATGAAATTTAATGTAAAAATGTTCTAAAAAGCAGGGAAACCATAGAGAGACTAGTCGCAGACAGACGGTTATACATTTATTGGGTACCTGGGCATAAGGGCATTGCAGGAAACGAAATTGTAGATGAGATTACCAAGAGCGCTGTTTACATACCGTTTGTACCAGTAAATGACATACTGAAACATTTAAATACGATATACAATGACATCGCTGCGGACATGAAAGTACGGATAGACAGGAAGTGGAATAACCTAGCCACTTGCAAAACCGCGAAAATCATGTGTACACAGAATGCAGATAAATACGTCCGATTCGTACTGGCTCTGGTCAGAAAAGAAAGCAGAACTGTCGTAGGTATGCTGACAGCCTACAATTTGCTAGGGGCGCACACATACAAGATAGGAATTACAAACAACGATAGCAGCACATTTTGCAATGCACTAGAAGAGAGGAAAACGCTAGAACAGCTTCTATGTTCTTGCCCTGCATTAGCTAGAACCTGAATGAAATCCTAAACAATGTGGGAGGTTAGAATGTCTCTCGAGGTTAGAGCTTCAGAGTTTACTTAGATTAGCAAAAGACGCAGACGTATTACAAAATGTGTACTACAAAGAAACGTAGTGGTTCAGCTTCATCTGGTAACACTAAGGACCAATAGGTCTATGTGATAGCTTTCAGCCAGCCAGGTCAACCTAACCTTACCTAATTCCTTTTAACCCCTTGCCGTGCTTTAACGAGTCTAACTCGTGACATGACGAGCCGGGCTCGTGAATAGATCGTCGGATCCAACATAAACATCACGAGCCTGGGTCTTGATTGAATTTTAGTTTCTATCTGTACGCCACCAGAGTTCGTCACGAGTCTCATAATTGCTGTTACAAAGTAGTTTATATTATTCTAATCTGTTTACCATGCGTTGACGCGTAACACTTGGGCCCAAGTTTCGTCGAGCTAAATGGCACGACAAGGGGATATGATAAGGATGAGGTATAGCCACAAACTTGGGCGGCGTAAGTTTGTAAAGCTGTGCACATAACTTGGAACAGCTCCCATTTTGATTTTAATGAGATTAATGGCTTCGCTAAGGAATTGCTCCATGTGCAAATAATACTAACTTTTGCTGAAGTATTTCTGGCTTCTAAGTGCTTGCAGAACGCCATTTTTGGTGTGAGAATGGCATCAAGGTATTTATATTCTGCAACCACTTTACTTTCTTCACCTTGATGCCACCATTTTTCTGCCTGAGAAAGTCGTCCACCTCTTCTATAGACCCTCATCTCTAATTTATTGGGTTTACTTCCATATTCTATTCAGTGCAGTATTTCTCCAGATTATTAATCATGGATTGCATTGATTTATGTCAATTTTTCTGGCCGACGGCTTTGGATTTTTTCTTCGATTTAAAAATTTTGAATATTCGTTGTTTGGAGAGGACACACAGAACCGCCAGCCAAAAAAGAAAAGCCACAATTTAACGTGATTTTTGAGCCACTTCAAACTTTCACGTTATTATAACAGAATCCAAAGGGCTATAAAACTGCGTGCTTCTAATTAAAAAGTTTTAAGTCTAAAAAAATTTTTCGATTACTTTTCGTTTAATTTGAATAAAGTTTAAAGCTATGATTTGTGTGGTTTCATAAAAAAATACTAAAATTATATAAGAACCAAATAAATCGTCAAAACTTGTCAACAATTAAGCTAATTATGGTGAAAAGTGCTAGGTATTGGAAAAGGGAACAACGAAAGCTAAGATAATGAAATTTGTTACAGTCACACAAATTGCCAACACCAAAAGTCAAATCTCATATCGTGTGTACAAAATAAATGAATCGACGGAAATTTTAAAATCTTTAAACATTTTTTATGGATCGCGACAAGGGTTCGGGAAAAAAATTAACATAATTTATCACATTGAATAGTTCAATTGAAATTATTTTATCCATAATAGTTTTTTTATTTTATATTGTACTTTCAGTGAGAATTCTAAAACCACAAGAACTATTAGTACCTTTTATTAGCTGTCGAAATTTCAAAGTGGCTGAATTTCTCCTCCAATTTGTGGCGCGCTGGTGTTTTGATGTTTGCCTAGGAAACGAGCGTCTTACAGTTTTATGCAGCAACCGAATGGTTGATTGTTATTTACGAGAAGAGCTGCACTTCAGGTTTGACACTGTTTGCCGTTTGGCGACCGCTACTGGAAAAATATTTTTCTTTAACTTGGTGTTCTATGTCCACAGTGGGTTCCAAACCGGACCCACCGAAGAGAAGTCATACGCTTCTCTTTATGATTTGCTATTAATTTAAGAACATCTGTGATTCACCTGGTAAAATTTTGAAACAATTGTTTACAATCAAACAATATTTCTGAAAGATTTTCATATAACCAATCACCTGGTGTAAGATCACTTCAATAAAACTTGATTTGGAATTGAGTACCAATAAACAATACTACAAAAAATTAATCACAATATGGGTAGATTTCTAATTTTTGCAACCATTGTAGCCTTCCACCATACTACAGAGGCGAATGTAACCTGGTCTTGGACCCCATGTCTTGCTAAAGGTTCTCTTACACTTCTCGAAGACTTTTAGTGTTGGAGAGACCTTCTGCTCGACGTGCTTCTTCCAGGTAAGGATTAGGATTACTCCTAAGTATTAAACTTCAGAAGACAGTTGCAGTGTTACCCCTTTCAATGTGGGTAGTAACAAGTATTAGTAGTAACATATTGCGTTTCCTAGTGTATAGCACTAAGGTACTTCTTAAAGGATTCACCGAAAGACCGTGCAATTCGCATCAATGCTTAACACGTTCCCTGTCCGCTGAGCCACATATGGTTCAGGAAACGTGCGCCTGATAAGCACTGAGCACAAATTATTTGACTGGACGGAACTGTAACGGAACTGTACAGTTTCTGCACTGGACGTGCTGGTACGATAATAAAGTAAAAACAAATTATTCAAAAAACCCTGTTGGACTTGTCGGTCAATTTGGCATTTTTGTATTGGGACAGGGAACGTGTTAATCTTATTTAGAGCTACCTGCATTTAATTGCATATAGCTTGAAGTGATCGTCCTGAGATTAATACGCGTCCGCGTATGCTTGGATGTATCCAATTTCCTGCAGATAATTAAGAAGAGAGTCCACAACAAATCATGAAAGTAGGAAAGAGAGTACACCGTCTTGTGGGCAATCCTTCTTAACCTCAACCTTGACTCCTTCATCGCTTTCTCTATCCATGGTAAGGAGTCTTTTGGATAGCGTAGAGTAAATCTATCTGACAATGATTTCTTCTACTCCATAACTTCTGATAGAAGAGCACATAGAGTCAAACACACGAAGAGTGTACTTTCTTGTTTCCAGCTGCTGACATGCTGACACACTCGTGCAGAGCCGATTCGCAAGATTTCCCACTTTGATAAGCATGCTGTCTGACATTGAGAGGCTTTCGACTTAAAACCTTCGTCTTAATGTGTTTCTTTACCATGCAATCCAGGCCTTTAAGCATAAACGATGTCAGGCTTATAGGTCTGAAACTTTTTGGAAAAGCGTAGTTGTCCTTGCCTGGCTTTGACACAAAGACAACTTTCACCAAACACCACGTTTGTGAAACATAAGCGTGCGCAAGACATGCCGTAAAGATTTTTTTAGAACCTTCATTAGTTGTTCTCCGCTACTCTTGAGCATGATTAAGTAAATGCCATCGAGTCCTGGGGACTTAAAGTTTTCGAATGACGAGAAGACGAACCTTATCGTTTCCTCGTTAACTATCCTAGATGCAATGAACCAATCACCTCTGCTGGTAATTATACCGACATGGTCAGATTGATGGATAGCAAGGGAAATGTGTTGAAAAGATAACATCGTACACATCTGATTTTGAGTCAGTATAAGTACCACCAGGTTTGAGCAGTGAGTCCAGCCTAGCCGTCCGGTCTCTTTGGATGACCTTGCATAACCTCGTTGAATTCTTGCGTTTCTCCAGTTCACTGCAGAAGGTTCTATAAAAGATCAATTTAAATGATCTAATTTTCTTTTTATATTCCTTCCTCAGTTTACGGTAGGCAGTTCAATCCCCTTCCAACTGAGGTTTAAGTTTCCTGGAAGTTTTCTAGAGTTTCGAGAGTTCGGCGTTCCAGCAAGGGACTCTCTTACTCATTCTTCTCCTATGTTCCGGGCACACCTTATTATAACACTCGTTTAAAACTCACCCCAATTGCCTTCTGCTGGTTACAAAAGTCGGGCTGGTACCAATGTTCTGTATAACCAAGCGAGATGACAGAATGAAGTCCATGAGTTTATGCCCCCTGAAGTTACATTTTGTGCCACAGGCCGAGACGACGATTGTCTCTACCCCTTTCCCCTCTAATAGATACTTTATCTTGACTGCAACTAAGTCTTGACTGCAGAATTGTCGTAACAAAATGCAATCAACCGCTTTTGGCACAATAATACACGTACGCGGACGGACCTCTCCCTCTTTATAAAGGGGTCTATCCCCCACTTTATAACTCCCAAGCCCGGTATTTGTCCTTTCGACACCCATGGTTTTTGAATTAATGAGAGGAGGATGTGAGGATTTGTGTGCAGTTTCGCTTGGCTGCGGCATTTAAGAGGCGTAGCCAATATGCTATGCTGAAAGTTAATTTGCGTAAAGGAAATATTTGGTGTTATATGAACAGTAGGGCGGGGCGATTTAAAAATCGCTCATTGCTCTGTGAAAATCGTATTCTAGGGATCAAAATAAGAAACTTTGCCGAAGGAACCATACCTCTAAAACGAATTCTATTGTGCCGTATATACCGAAGTGGCCCTATTTGTACTCTTCAAGGGAGCCACTGTTGAAGAACAGCCCGTTATCGACAGTTCAAGTCTCGATCCGTAGTGTTCTGTTTTAACTCACTAATCACAAAATTTGTCATATGACAGCAAGGGATCTTACTGAGTTAAGTAGCAGGGTTACCTCGCGCAGGGTGTGATTCTTCATCTCGCACTAACGGTCTCGGCTTAGTAGAGGCTATGGAGAAGGAGCAACCCACTGTATTGCGCTTATCTAAGTCCTGTGCCGTCCTTATAATAGTCATAGTCAATCCTAAGGAAGAACTCACTGAGAACAAAACACTTTACCCCGCTAATATAGAAAGTGTGAGAAAAATAAACTAAACTCCAAAACATTAAAGGAGTGATTACATAAATAAACGAGTTAAATAATTCTACTAACGACATGGAGTAAAACGAGTAAAGAAATTCATTGAAATACAAATAGCAAACGTTAATATAAGAGCAGAGTATAAAATTATAATTTCAAATAAATATTATATTAATAAGAAATGCAAAAATAAAATGAATAAAAAAAAATTGTTGGATGTCAACAAGACGCGGTGTTCCCAAGCGGTCCCCCATCCAAGTACTAACCGCGCCCGACGCCCGACGCTGCTTAATTTCGGTGATCGGACGAGAACCGATGTTTTCAGCGTGGTATGGTCGTTGACAATTTAAGTCCCCACCAGTACACTCACTTCAAACAAACCAAATATGAATGCCAACTATTTTATTCAATACCTATGCCACTAACGAGACCCTAATAAAATCATATACATACACAATCAATGAGTGTACAACGATTTAATACATATCCCTACCGTTTTCCAATTGTTAGTTTATGCCAAAATATTGGGTTAGCATCTTTTCGCTATATACATACATATATGTACTATATAATATTTCTAAATTTGGTAGCAATGCTTAAATGGGATAGTGGTAGTTATTTTCGCTCTGCAACTACTGTTCTTCTAGTGAAATTGTCTGTTGTCATATATGTATGTTTTCTTCTTTAAAACTCAAAATAAACCGATATTCCTATTGTGGTGTACTCATTTATTGCGAATTTCTCAGTTATCCCAGTTGTAAGTGTTTGCTTGTTGTATGTAGTTTTTGGGTGGATGTTGCAAGCTTGTTTTATTCGGATTGAATTTTTGCATAAAACATTTTATAAAATATAAAATTAATTCTTTAACTACATAAAGTAAATTCGAAAACATTAAAGGAGTGATTACACAAATAAACGAGTTAAATAATTCTACTAACTAAAAGGAGTAAAAACGAGTAAAGAAATTCATTGAAATACAAATAGCAAACGTTAATATAAGAGCAGGGTATAAAATTATAATTTCAAATAAATATTGTATTAATAAGAAATGCAAAAATAAAATGAAGAGAAAAAAGAAGAAAAAAAATTGTTGGATGTCAACAACACGCGGTGTTCCCAAGCGGTCCCCCATCCAAGTACTAACCGCGCCCGACGCCCGACGCTGCTTAATTTCGGTGATCGGACGAGAACCGATGTTTTCAGCGTGGTATGGTCGTTGACAATTTAAATCCCCACCAGTACACTCACTTCAAACAAACCAAATATGAATGCCAACTATTTTATTCAATACCTATGCCACTAACGAGACCCAAATAAAATCATATACATACACAATCAATGAGTGTACAACGATTTAATACATATCCCTACCGTTTTCCAATTGTTAGTTTATGCCAAAATATTGGGTTAGCATCTTTTCGCTATATACATACATATATGTACTATATAATATTTCTAAATTTGGTAGCAATGCTTAAATGGGATAGTGGTAGTTATTTTCGCTCTGCAACTACTGTTCTTCTAGTGAAATTGTCTGTTGTCATATATGTATGTTTTCTTCTTTAAAACTCAAAATAAACCGATATTCCTATTGTGGTGTACTCATTTATTGCGAATTTCTCAGTTATCCCAGTTGTAAGTGTTTGCTTGTTGTATGTAGTTTTTGGGTGGCTGTTGCAAGCTTGTTTTATTCGGATTGAATTTTTGCATAAAACATTTTATAAAATATAAAATTGATTCTTTAACTATATAAAGTAAATTCGAAAACATTAAAGGAGTGATTACACAAATAAACGAGTTAAATAATTCTACTAACTAAAAGGAGTAAAAACGAGTAAAGAAATTCATTGAAATACAAATAGCAAACGTTAATATAAGAGCAGAGTATAAAATTATAATTTCAAATAAATATTATATTAATAAGAAATGCAAAAATAAAATGAAGAAAAAAAATTGTTGGATGTCAACAACACGCGGTGTTCCCAAGCGGTCCCCCATCCAAGTACTAACCGCGCCCGACGCTGCTTAATTTCGGTGATCGGACGAGAACCGATGTTTTCAGCGTGGTATGGTCGTTGACAATTTAAATCCCCACCAGTACACTCACTTCAAACAAAACAAATATGAATACCAACTATTATATTGAATACCTATGCACATAACGAGACCCTAATAAAATCATATACATATATTATATGAATTATTTCAATGAGTGTATAACGATTTAATACATATCCCTACCATTTTCTAATTGTTAGTTTACGCTTAAATATTGGGTTAGCATATTTTCGCTATATACATACATATATGTACTATATAATATTTCTAAATTTGGTAGCAATGCTTAAATGGGATAGTGGTAGTTATTTTCGCTCTGCAACTACTGTTCTTCTAGTGAAATTGTCTGTTGTCATATATGTATGTTTTCTTCTTTAAAACTCAAAATAAACCGATATTCCTATTGTGGTGTACTCATTTATTGCGAATTTCTCAGTTATCCCAGTTGTAAGTGTTTGCTTGTTGTATGTAGTTTTTGGGTGGCTGTTGCAAGCTTGTTTTATTCGGCTTGAATTTTCGCATAAAACATTTTATAAAATATAAAATTAATTCTTTAACTAAATAAAGTAAACTCGAAAACATTAAAGGAGTGATTACACAAATAAACGAGTTAAATAATTCTACTAACTAAATGGAGTAAAAACGAGTAAAGAAATTCATTGAAATACAAATAGCAAACGTTAATATAAGAGCAGAGTATAAAATTATAATTTCAAATAAATATTATATTAATAAGAAATGCAAAAATAAAATGAAGAAAAAAAAATTGTCCCCCAAGCGGTCCCCCATCCAAGTACTAACCGCGCCCGACGCCCGACGCTGCTTAATTTCGGTGATCGGACGAGAACCGATGTTTTCAGCGTGGTATGGTCGTTGACAATTTATATCTCCACCAGTACACTCACTTCAAACAAACCAAATATGAATACCAACTATTTTATTCAATACCTACTATGCACCTAACGAGACCCTAATAAATTCATATACATACCTCATGGAAATAAGTATATGTGCATGACAATTTATGTGAAAAAAATATATTTCAAATGAAATAGAATTTATTGACTTATTTTTTACTTATAAATCTAATTAAAACAATTAAAAAACAATAACAAAAACTTCATTTTTTTTTTAACTTACAAAAATAAAAAATAAAATGAAAAAGTTTAATAGGAAATAATTATATGTGCATTTCACAATTTTGTCGCATTTCTTGCCGAAGTTCAATGATTTCAACTTATTTTTTTTAATTTAATAATTAATATGGTTGCCTTTGGCTGAAATAACTTTGTTTAAGCGAGTGGGCATTGAGTCGGCCAATTTTTCTAGCGTGGATTTGCTAATTTTTGCCCACTCAGCGACCACAGCATCCTTGAGGTGCACAATGGACTCAAACTGACGTCCATTTTTGTAAACCTTGGCAGAAAGTATGCCCCAAAGGTCCTCTATTGGATTAAGGTCAGGACTTAATGCTGGCCACTCTAAAACATCAATATTTCGTGATGAAAAAAACATTTTGAACAAGTTTGCAGTATGTATTGGAGCATTGTCCTGCTGAAAAGTCCACTTGTCAGGATAAAATGTTTCCGAATAATCAATGAGCTCTTGGTCAAGAAGCTGTATGTACATTTCCGCGTTGGTTCTTGTCGGAATAAAGCATATTCGGGACTTTCCGGCATATCCAAAGGCAGCCCATACCATTAACGACCCTCCACCGAAGTTGCGTTTGTGACGGGTTTGTCGGGGCAGTCTTTTATCTTGCCAATACTTGTGGCAGCCATCTGGACCGTCTAAATTAAATTTTTTCTCGTCGGAAAAAACCACATTTCGGAACTCGTGAGTCCAAAATTTGTATTTTTCCGCGAATGCCAAGCGGGCCTTAAGGTGACGTGGTAGTAGCTTTGGTACAGGCTCTCGCAAAGCATATGACAGATTCTTATTTTCGCAAATTATTTGGTTGACTCGTCTCCTGGAAACGTTGAGGTTCAGATGGCTGCAAATTTCGCTGCAGGACATCTCTTTTTGGGCAGCAAGACGCCAAATCTCCCTTTTGGAGCGTTCTTTAAGAGACGTTGGTCGGCCGCTGCGCTTGCTTTTACCATAACTGGATGCATTTTTGCAAAAGTTTGTTATGGTGTTGATGTGATGATCTACGCGGGAAGAAATTTCTGCAATTGTTTTGCCACTTTCTCTCATTCCCAGAATCAAACCACGCTCTTCAGTGGTCAAATGGGTCCCACGTGGCATTCTACAGTTCAATTCAACAACAATATGACAATTTCTAATTGCTCACGCTTTTAATTAATTACTTACGTGATTAATAATTAAAAAAAAATTAAAAAGAATTGCCAAAATATTTTAATGTGATCGCGATCGCTGCCAAATACCCACTAATGTCATATTGCACATATACTTATTTCCTATGAAGTGTGCTATGATGACACACAAAACTATGATAACGGTACCGCGAATGGTGACGAAGAAGAATTTTACAGTAATATTCTTGCAGTAGGCTCAATTGTGTATACCAAAAATAAATAAAAAATAAATGTACCGTTAATTTTAGTAGAGATACAGAAAAAAAAATTTGTGCACATATACTTATTTCCATTAGGTACATATATTATATGAATTATTTCAATGAGTGTATAACGATTTAATACATATCCCTACCGTTTTCCAATTGTTAGTTTATGCCAAAATATTGGGTTAGCATCTTTTCGCTAATACATATATGTACTATATAATATTTCTAAATTTGGTAGCAATGCTTAAATGGGATAGTGGTAGTTATTTTCGCTCTGCAACTACTGTTCTTCTAGTGAAATTGTCTGTTGTCATATATGTATGTTTTCTTCTTTAAAACTCAAAATAAACCGATATTCCTATTGTGGTGTACTCATTTATTGCGAATTTCTCAGTTATCCCAGTTGTAAGTGTTTGCTTGTTGTATGTAGTTTTTGGGTGGCTGTTGCAAGCTTGTTTTATTCGGCTTGAATTTTATGCATAAAACATTTTATAAAATATAAAATTAATTCTTTAACTAAATAAAGTAAATTCGAAAACATTAAAGGACTGATTACATAAATAAACGAGTTAAATAATTCTACTAACTAAATGGAGTAAAAACGAGTAAAGAAATTCATTGAAATACAAATATTATAATTTCAAATAAATATTATATTAATAAGAAATGCAAAAATAAAATGAAGAAAAAAAAATTGTTGGATGTCAACAACACGCGGTGTTCCCAAGCGGTCCCCCATCCAAGTACTAACCGCGCCCGACGCTGCTTAATTTCGGTGATCGGACGAGAACCGATGTTTTCAGCGTGGTATGGTCGTTGACAATTTAAATCCCCACCAGTACACTCACTTCAAACAAACCAAATATGAATACCAACTATTTTATTCAATACCTATGCACCTAACGAGACCCAAATAAAATCATATACATATATACATATATTATATGAATTATTTCAATGAGTGTATAACGATTTAATACATATCCCTACCGTTTTCCAATTGTTAGTTTATGCCAAAATATTGGGTTAGCATCTTTTCGCTATATACATACATATATGTACTATATAATATTTCTAAATTTGGTAGCAATGCTTAAATGGGATAGTGGTAGTTATTTTCGCTCTGCAACTACTGTTCTTCTAGTGAAATTGTCTGTTGTCATATATGTATGTTTTCTTCTTTAAAACTCAAAATAAACCGATATTCCTATTGTGGTGTACTCATTTATTGCGAATTTCTCAGTTATCCCAGTTGTAAGTGTTTGCTTGTTGTATGTAGTTTTTGGGTGGCTGTTGCAAGCTTGTTTTATTCGGCTTGAATTTTATGCATAAAACATTTTATAAAATATAAAATTAATTCTTTAACTAAATAAAGTAAATTCGAAAACATTAAAGGAGTGATTACATAAATAAACGAGTTAAATAATTCTACTAACTAAATGGAGTAAAAACGAGTAAAGAAATTCATTGAAATACAAATATTATAATTTCAAATAAATATTATATTAATAAGAAATGCAAAAATAAAATGAAGAAAAAAAATTGTTGGATGTCAACAACAACACGCGGTGTTCCCAAGCGGTCCCCCATCCAAGTACTAACCGCGCCCGACGCTGCTTAATTTCGGTGATCGGACGAGAACCGATGTTTTCAGCGTGGTATGGTCGTTGACAATTTATATCTCCACCAGTACACTCACTTCAAACAAACCAAATATGAATACCAACTATTTTATTCAATACCTACTATGCACCTAACGAGACCCTAATAAATTCATATACATACATATATTATATGAATTATTTCAATGAGTGTATAACGATTTAATACATATCCCTACCGTTTTCCAATTGTTAGTTTATGCCAAAATATTGGGTTAGCATCTTTTCGCTATATACATACATATATGTACTATATAATTTATCTAAATTTGGTAGCAATGCTTAAATGGGATAGTGGTAGTTATTTTCGCTCTGCAACTACTGTTCTTCTAGTGAAATTGTCTGTTGTCATATATGTATGTTTTCTTCTTTAAAACTCAAAATAAACCGATATTCCTATTGTGGTGTACTCATTTATTGCGAATTTCTCAGTTATCCCAGTTGTAAGTGTTTGCTTGTTGTATGTAGTTTTTGGGTGGCTGTTGCAAGCTTGTTTTATTCGGCTTGAATTTTATGCATAAAACATTTTATAAAATATAAAATTAATTCTTTAACTAAATAAAGTAAATTCGAAAACATTAAAGGAGTGATTACACAAATAAACGAGTTAAATAATTCTACTAACTAAATGGAGTAAAAACGAGTAAAGAAATTCATTGAAATACAAATAGCAAACGTTAATATAAGAGCAGAGTATAAAATTATAATTTCAAATAAATATTATATTAATAAGAAATGCAAAAATAAAATGAAGAAAAAAAAATTGTCCCCCAAGCGGTCCCCCATCCAAGTACTAACCGCGCCCGACGCTGCTTAATTTCGGTGATCGGACGAGAACCGATGTTTTCAGCGTGGTATGGTCGTTGACAATTTAAATCCCCACCAGTACACTCACTTCAAACAAACCAAATATGAATACCAACTATTTTATTCAATACCTATGCACCTAACGAGACCCTAATAAAATCATATACATATATACATATATTATATGAATTATTTCAATGAGTGTATAACGATTTAATACATATCCCTACCGTTTTCCAATTGTTAGTTTATGCCAAAATATTGGGTTAGCATCTTTTCGCTATATACATACATATATGTACTATATAATTTATCTAAATTTGGTAGCAATGCTTAAATGGGATAGTGGTAGTTATTTTCGCTCTGCAACTACTGTTCTTCTAGTGAAATTGTCTGTTGTCATATATGTATGTTTTCTTCTTTAAAACTCAAAATAAACCGATATTCCTATTGTGGTGTACTCATTTATTGCGAATTTCTCAGTTATCCCAGTTGTAAGTGTTTGCTTGTTGTATGTAGTTTTTGGGTGGCTGTTGCAAGCTTGTTTTATTCGGCTTGAATTTTCGCATAAAACATTCTATAAAATATAAAATTAATTCTTTAACTAAATAAAGTAAACTCGAAAACATTAAAGGAGTGATTACACAAATAAACGAGTTAAATAATTCTACTAACTAAATGGAGTAAAAACGAGTAAAGAAATTCATTGAAATACAAATATTATAATTTCAAATAAATATTATATTAATAAGAAATGCAAAAATAAAATGAAGAAAAAAAATTGTTGGATGTCAACAACACGCGGGTGTTCCCAAGCGGTCCCCCATCCAAGTACTAACCGCGCCCGACGCTGCTTAATTTCGGTGATCGGACGAGAACCGATGTTTTCAGCGTGGTATGGTCGTTGACAATTTATATCTCCACCAGTACACTCACTTCAAACAAACCAAATATGAATACCAACTATTTTATTCAATACCTACTATGCACCTAACGAGACCCTAATAAATTCATATACATACATATATTATATGAATTATTTCAATGAGTGTATAACGATTTAATACATATCCCTACCGTTTTCCAATTGTTAGTTTATGCCAAAATATTGGGTTAGCATCTTTTCGCTATATACATACATATATGTACTATATAATTTATCTAAATTTGGTAGCAATGCTTAAATGGGATAGTGGTAGTTATTTTCGCTCTGCAACTACTGTTCTTCTAGTGAAATTGTCTGTTGTCATATATGTATGTTTTCTTCTTTAAAACTCAAAATAAACCGATATTCCTATTGTGGTGTACTCATTTATTGCGAATTTCTCAGTTATCCCAGTTGTAAGTGTTTGCTTGTTGTATGTAGTTTTTGGGTGGCTGTTGCAAGCTTGTTTTATTCGGCTTGAATTTTATGCATAAAACATTTTATAAAATATAAAATTAATTCTTTAACTAAATAAAGTAAATTCGAAAACATTAAAGGAGTGATTACACAAATAAACGAGTTAAATAATTCTACTAACTAAATGGAGTAAAAACGAGTAAAGAAATTCATTGAAATACAAATAGCAAACGTTAATATAAGAGCAGAGTATAAAATTATAATTTCAAATAAATATTATATTAATAAGAAATGCAAAAATAAAATGAAGAAAAAAAATTGTTGGATGTCAACAACACGCGGTGTTCCCAAGCGGTCCCCCATCCAAGTACTAACCGCGCCCGACGCTGCTTAATTTCGGTGATCGGACGAGAACCGATGTTTTCAGCGTGGTATGGTCGTTGACAATTTAAATCCCCACCAGTACACTCACTTCAAACAAACCAAATATGAATACCAACTATTTTATTCAATACCTATGCACCTAACGAGACCCTAATAAAATCATATGCATATATACATATATTATATGAATTATTTCAATGAGTGTATAACGATTTAATACATATCCCTACCGTTTTCCAATTGTTAGTTTATGCCAAAATATTGGGTTAGCATCTTTTCGCTATATACATACATATATGTACTATATAATTTATCTAAATTTGGTAGCAATGCTTAAATGGGATAGTGGTAGTTATTTTCGCTCTGCAACTACTGTTCTTCTAGTGAAATTGTCTGTTGTCATATATGTATGTTTTCTTCTTTAAAACTCAAAATAAACCGATATTCCTATTGTGGTGTACTCATTTATTGCGAATTTCTCAGTTATCCCAGTTGTAAGTGTTTGCTTGTTGTATGTAGTTTTTGGGTGGCTGTTGCAAGCTTGTTTTATTCGGCTTGAATTTTATGCATAAAACATTTTATAAAATATAAAATTAATTCTTTAACTAAATAAAGTAAATTCGAAAACATTAAAGGAGTGATTACATAAATAAACGAGTTAAATAATTCTACTAACTAAATGGAGTAAAAACGAGTAAAGAAATTCATTGAAATACAAATATTATAATTTCAAATAAATATTATATTAATAAGAAATGCAAAAATAAAATGAAGAAAAAAAATTGTTGGATGTCAACAACACGCGGTGTTCCCAAGCGGTCCCCCATCCAAGTACTAACCGCGCCCGACGCCCGACGCTGCTTAATTTCGGTGATCGGACGAGAACCGATGTTTTCAGCGTGGTATGGTCGTTGACAATTTATATCTCCACCAGTACACTCACTTCAAACAAACCAAATATGAATACCAACTATTTTATTCAATACCTACTATGCACCTAACGAGACCCTAATAAATTCATATACATACATATATTATATGAATTATTTCAATGAGTGTATAACGATTTAATACATATCCCTACCGTTTTCCAATTGTTAGTTTATGCCAAAATATTGGGTTAGCATCTTTTCGCTATATACATACATATATGTACTATATAATTTATCTAAATTTGGTAGCAATGCTTAAATGGGATAGTGGTAGTTATTTTCGCTCTGCAACTACTGTTCTTCTAGTGAAATTGTCTGTTGTCATATATGTATGTTTTCTTCTTTAAAACTCAAAATAAACCGATATTCCTATTGTGGTGTACTCATTTATTGCGAATTTCTCAGTTATCCCAGTTGTAAGTGTTTGCTTGTTGTATGTAGTTTTTGGGTGGCTGTTGCAAGCTTGTTTTATTCGGCTTGAATTTTATGCATAAAACATTTTATAAAATATAAAATTAATTCTTTAACTAAATAAAGTAAATTCGAAAACATTAAAGGAGTGATTACACAAATAAACGAGTTAAATAATTCTACTAACTAAATGGAGTAAAAACGAGTAAAGAAATTCATTGAAATACAAATAGCAAACGTTAATATAAGAGCAGAGTATAAAATTATAATTTCAAATAAATATTATATTAATAAGAAATGCAAAAATAAAATGAAGAAAAAAAAATTGTCCCCCAAGCGGTCCCCCATCCAAGTACTAACCGCGCCCGACGCTGCTTAATTTCGGTGATCGGACGAGAACCGATGTTTTCAGCGTGGTATGGTCGTTGACAATTTAAATCCCCACCAGTACACTCACTTCAAACAAACCAAATATGAATACCAACTATTTTATTCAATACCTATGCACCTAACGAGACCCTAATAAAATCATATACATATATACATATATTATATGAATTATTTCAATGAGTGTATAACGATTTAATACATATCCCTACCGTTTTCCAATTGTTAGTTTATGCCAAAATATTGGGTTAGCATCTTTTCGCTATATACATACATATATGTACTATATAATTTATCTAAATTTGGTAGCAATGCTTAAATGGGATAGTGGTAGTTATTTTCGCTCTGCAACTACTGTTCTTCTAGTGAAATTGTCTGTTGTCATATATGTATGTTTTCTTCTTTAAAACTCAAAATAAACCGATATTCCTATTGTGGTGTACTCATTTATTGCGAATTTCTCAGTTATCCCAGTTGTAAGTGTTTGCTTGTTGTATGTAGTTTTTGGGTGGCTGTTGCAAGCTTGTTTTATTCGGCTTGAATTTTCGCATAAAACATTCTATAAAATATAAAATTAATTCTTTAACTAAATAAAGTAAACTCGAAAACATTAAAGGAGTGATTACACAAATAAACGAGTTAAATAATTCTACTAACTAAATGGAGTAAAAACGAGTAAAGAAATTCATTGAAATACAAATATTATAATTTCAAATAAATATTATATTAATAAGAAATGCAAAAATAAAATGAAGAAAAAAAATTGTTGGATGTCAACAACACGCGGTGTTCCCAAGCGGTCCCCCATCCAAGTACTAACCGCGCCCGACGCTGCTTAATTTCGGTGATCGGACGAGAACCGATGTTTTCAGCGTGGTATGGTCGTTGACAATTTATATCTCCACCAGTACACTCACTTCAAACAAACCAAATATGAATACCAACTATTTTATTCAATACCTACTATGCACCTAACGAGACCCTAATAAATTCATATACATACATATATTATATGAATTATTTCAATGAGTGTATAACGATTTAATACATATCCCTACCGTTTTCCAATTGTTAGTTTATGCCAAAATATTGGGTTAGCATCTTTTCGCTATATACATACATATACATACATATATGTACTATATAATTTATCTAAATTTGGTAGCAATGCTTAAATGGGATAGTGGTAGTTATTTTCGCTCTGCAACTACTGTTCTTCTAGTGAAATTGTCTGTTGTCATATATGTATGTTTTCTTCTTTAAAACTCAAAATAAACCGATATTCCTATTGTGGTGTACTCATTTATTGCGAATTTCTCAGTTATCCCAGTTGTAAGTGTTTGCTTGTTGTATGTAGTTTTTGGGTGGCTGTTGCAAGCTTGTTTTATTCGGCTTGAATTTTATGCATAAAACATTTTATAAAATATAAAATTAATTCTTTAACTAAATAAAGTAAATTCGAAAACATTAAAGGAGTGATTACACAAATAAACGAGTTAAATAATTCTACTAACTAAATGGAGTAAAAACGAGTAAAGAAATTCATTGAAATACAAATATTATAATTTCAAATAAATATTATATTAATAAGAAATGCAAAAATAAAATGAAGAAAAAAAATTGTTGGATGTCAACAACACGCGGTGTTCCCAAGCGGTCCCCCATCCAAGTACTAACCGCGCCCGACGCTGCTTAATTTCGGTGATCGGACGAGAACCGATGTTTTCAGCGTGGTATGGTCGTTGACAATTTAAATCCCCACCAGTACACTCACTTCAAACAAACCAAATATGAATACCAACTATTTTATTCAATACCTATGCACCTAACGAGACCCTAATAAAATCATATACATATATACATATATTATATGAATTATTTCAATGAGTGTACAACGATTTAATACATATCCCTACCGTTTTCCAATTGTTAGTTTATGCCAAAATATTGGGTTAGCATCTTTTCGCTATATACATACATATATGTACTATATAATTTATCTAAATTTGGTAGCAATGCTTAAATGGGATAGTGGTAGTTATTTTCGCTCTGCAACTACTGTTCTTCTAGTGAAATTGTCTGTTGTCATATATGTATGTTTTCTTCTTTAAAACTCAAAATAAACCGATATTCCTATTGTGGTGTACTCATTTATTGCGAATTTCTCAGTTATCCCAGTTGTAAGTGTTTGCTTGTTGTATGTAGTTTTTGGGTGGCTGTTGCAAGCTTGTTTTATTCGGCTTGAATTTTATGCATAAAACATTTTATAAAATATAAAATTAATTCTTTAACTAAATAAAGTAAATTCGAAAACATTAAAGGAGTGATTACACAAATAAACGAGTTAAATAATTCTACTAACTAAATGGAGTAAAAACGAGTAAAGAAATTCATTGAAATACAAATAGCAAACGTTAATATAAGAGCAGAGTATAAAATTATAATTTCAAATAAATATTATATTAATAAGAAATGCAAAAATAAAATGAAGAAAAAAAAATTGTCCCCCAAGCGGTCCCCCATCCAAGTACTAACCGCGCCCGACGCTGCTTAATTTCGGTGATCGGACGAGAACCGATGTTTTCAGCGTGGTATGGTCGTTGACAATTTAAATCCCCACCAGTACACTCACTTCAAACAAACCAAATATGAATACCAACTATTTTATTCAATACCTATGCACCTAACGAGACCCTAATAAAATCATATACATATATACATATATTATATGAATTATTTCAATGAGTGTATAACGATTTAATACATATCCCTACCGTTTTCCAATTGTTAGTTTATGCCAAAATATTGGGTTAGCATCTTTTCGCTATATACATACATATATGTACTATATAATTTATCTAAATTTGGTAGCAATGCTTAAATGGGATAGTGGTAGTTATTTTCGCTCTGCAACTACTGTTCTTCTAGTGAAATTGTCTGTTGTCATATATGTATGTTTTCTTCTTTAAAACTCAAAATAAACCGATATTCCTATTGTGGTGTACTCATTTATTGCGAATTTCTCAGTTATCCCAGTTGTAAGTGTTTGCTTGTTGTATGTAGTTTTTGGGTGGCTGTTGCAAGCTTGTTTTATTCGGCTTGAATTTTATGCATAAAACATTTTATAAAATATAAAATTAATTCTTTAACTAAATAAAGTAAATTCGAAAACATTAAAGGAGTGATTACACAAATAAACGAGTTAAATAATTCTACTAACTAAATGGAGTAAAAACGAGTAAAGAAATTCATTGAAATACAAATAGCAAACGTTAATATAAGAGCAGAGTATAAAATTATAATTTCAAATAAATATTATATTAATAAGAAATGCAAAAATAAAATGAAGAAAAAAAATTGTTGGATGTCAACAACACGCGGTGTTCCCAAGCGGTCCCCCATCCAAGTACTAACCGCGCCCGACGCTGCTTAATTTCGGTGATCGGACGAGAACCGATGTTTTCAGCGTGGTATGGTCGTTGACAATTTAAATCCCCACCAGTACACTCACTTCAAACAAACCAAATATGAATACCAACTATTTTATTCAATACCTATGCACCTAACGAGACCCTAATAAAATCATATGCATATATACATATATTATATGAATTATTTCAATGAGTGTATAACGATTTAATACATATCCCTACCGTTTTCCAATTGTTAGTTTATGCCAAAATATTGGGTTAGCATCTTTTCGCTATATACATACATATATGTACTATATAATTTATCTAAATTTGGTAGCAATGCTTAAATGGGATAGTGGTAGTTATTTTCGCTCTGCAACTACTGTTCTTCTAGTGAAATTGTCTGTTGTCATATATGTATGTTTTCTTCTTTAAAACTCAAAATAAACCGATATTCCTATTGTGGTGTACTCATTTATTGCGAATTTCTCAGTTATCCCAGTTGTAAGTGTTTGCTTGTTGTATGTAGTTTTTGGGTGGCTGTTGCAAGCTTGTTTTATTCGGCTTGAATTTTATGCATAAAACATTTTATAAAATATAAAATTAATTCTTTAACTAAATAAAGTAAATTCGAAAACATTAAAGGAGTGATTACATAAATAAACGAGTTAAATAATTCTACTAACTCAATGGAGTAAAAACGAGTAAAGAAATTCATTGAAATACAAATATTATAATTTCAAATAAATATTATATTAATAAGAAATGCAAAAATAAAATGAAGAAAAAAAATTGTTGGATGTCAACAACACGCGGTGTTCCCAAGCGGTCCCCCATCCAAGTACTAACCGCGCCCGACGCTGCTTAATTTCGGTGATCGGACGAGAACCGATGTTTTCAGCGTGGTATGGTCGTTGACAATTTAAATCCCCACCAGTACACTCACTTCAAACAAACCAAATATGAATACCAACTATTTTATTCAATACCTATGCACCTAACGAGACCCTAATAAAATCATATACATATATACATATATTATATGAATTATTTCAATGAGTGTATAACGATTTAATACATATCCCTACCGTTTCCAATTGTTAGTTTATGCCAAAATATTGGGTTAGCAACTTTTCGCTGTATACATACATATATGTACTATATAATATTTCTAAATTTGGTAGCAATGCTTAAATGGGATAGTGGTAGTTATTTTCGCTCTGTAACTACTGTTCTTCTAGTGAAATTGTCTGTTGTCATATATGTATGTTTTCTTCTTTAAAACTCAAAATAAACCGATATTCCTATTGTGGTGTACTCATTTATTGCGAATTTCTCAGTTATCCCAGTTGTAAGTGTTTGCTTGTTGTATGTAGTTTTTGGGTGGCTGTTGCAAGCTTGTTTTATTCGGCTTGAATTTTATGCATAAAACATTTTATAAAATATAAAATTAATTCTTTAACTAAATAAAGTAAATTCGAAAACATTAAAGGAGTGATTACACAAATAAACGAGTTAAATAATTCTACTAACTAAATGGAGTAAAAACGAGTAAAGAAATTCATTGAAATACAAATAGCAAACGTTAATATAAGAGCAGAGTATAAAATTATAATTTCAAATAAATATTATATTAATAAGAAATGCAAAAATAAAATGAAGAAAAAAAATTGTCCCCCAAGCGGTCCCCCATCCAAGTACTAACCGCGCCCGACGCTGCTTAATTTCGGTGATCGGACGAGAACCGATGTTTTCAGCGTGGTATGGTCGTTGACAATTTAAATCCCCACCAGTACACTCACTTCAAACAAACCAAATATGAATACCAACTATTTTATTCAATACCTATGCACCTAACGAGACCCTAATAAAATCATATACATATATACATATATTATATGAATTATTTCAATGAGTGTATAACGATTTAATACATATCCCTACCGTTTTCCAATTGTTAGTTTATGCCAAAATATTGGGTTAGCATCTTTTCGCTATATACATACATATATGTACTATATAATTTATCTAAATTTGGTAGCAATGCTTAAATGGGATAGTGGTAGTTATTTTCGCTCTGCAACTACTGTTCTTCTAGTGAAATTGTCTGTTGTCATATATGTATGTTTTCTTCTTTAAAACTCAAAATAAACCGATATTCCTATTGTGGTGTACTCATTTATTGCGAATTTCTCAGTTATCCCAGTTGTAAGTGTTTGCTTGTTGTATGTAGTTTTTGGGTGGCTGTTGCAAGCTTGTTTTATTCGGCTTGAATTTTATGCATAAAACATTTTATAAAATATAAAATTAATTCTTTAACTAAATAAAGTAAATTCGAAAACATTAAAGGAGTGATTACACAAATAAACGAGTTAAATAATTCTACTAACTAAATGGAGTAAAAACGAGTAAAGAAATTCATTGAAATACAAATAGCAAACGTTAATATAAGAGCAGAGTATAAAATTATAATTTCAAATAAATATTATATTAATAAGAAATGCAAAAATAAAATGAAGAAAAAAAATTGTTGGATGTCAACAACACGCGGTGTTCCCAAGCGGTCCCCCATCCAAGTACTAACCGCGCCCGACGCTGCTTAATTTCGGTGATCGGACGAGAACCGATGTTTTCAGCGTGGTATGGTCGTTGACAATTTAAATCCCCACCAGTACACTCACTTCAAACAAACCAAATATGAATACCAACTATTTTATTCAATACCTATGCACCTAACGAGACCCTAATAAAATCATATACATATATACATATATTATATGAATTATTTCAATGAGTGTATAACGATTTAATACATATCCCTACCGTTTCCAATTGTTAGTTTATGCCAAAATATTGGGTTAGCAACTTTTCGCTGTATACATACATATATGTACTATATAATATTTCTAAATTTGGTAGCAATGCTTAAATGGGATAGTGGTAGTTATTTTCGCTCTGTAACTACTGTTCTTCTAGTGAAATTGTCTGTTGTCATATATGTATGTTTTCTTCTTTAAAACTCAAAATAAACCGATATTCCTATTGTGGTGTACTCATTTATTGCGAATTTCTCAGTTATCCCAGTTGTAAGTGTTTGCTTGTTGTATGTAGTTTTTGGGTGGCTGTTGCAAGCTTGTTTTATTCGGATTGAATTTTATGCATAAAACATTTTATAATATATAAAATTAATTCTTTAACTAAATAAAGTAAACTCGAAAACATTAAAGGAGTGATTACATAAATAAACAAGTTAAATAATTCTACTAACTAAAAGGAGTAAAAACGAGTAAAGAAATTCATTGAAATACAAATAGCAAACGTTAATATAAGAGCAGAGTATAAAATTATAATTTCAAATAAATATTATATTAATAAGAAATGCAAAAATAAAATGAAGAAAAAAAATTGTTGGATGTCAACAACACGCGGTGTTCCCAAGCGGTCCCCCATCCAAGTACTAACCGCGCCCGACGCTGCTTAATTTCGGTGATCGGACGAGAACCGATGTTTTCAGCGTGGTATGGTCGTTGACAATTTAAATCCCCACCAGTACACTCACTTCAAACAAACCAAATATGAATACCAACTATTTTATTCAATACCTACTATGCACCTAACGAGACCCTAATAAATTCATATACATACATATATTATATGAATTATTTCAATGAGTGTATAACGATTTAATACATATCCCTACCGTTTTCCAATTGTTAGTTTATGCCAAAATATTGGGTTAGCATCTTTTCGCTATATACATACATATATGTACTATATAATATTTCTAAATTTGGTAGCAATGCTTAAATGGGATAGTGGTAGTTATTTTCGCTCTGCAACTACTGTTCTTCTAGTGAAATTGTCTGTTGTCATATATGTATGTTTTCTTCTTTAAAACTCAAAATAAACCGATATTCCTATTGTGGTGTACTCATTTATTGCGAATTTCTCAGTTATCCCAGTTGTAAGTGTTTGCTTGTTGTATGTAGTTTTTGGGTGGCTGTTGCAAGCTTGTTTTATTCGGCTTGAATTTTCGCATAAAACATTCTATAAAATATAAAATTAATTCTTTAACTAAATAAAGTAAATTCGAAAACATTAAAGGAGTGATTACATAAATAAACGAGTTAAATAATTCTACTAACTAAATGGAGTAAAAACGAGTAAAGAAATTCATTGAAATACAAATATTATAATTTCAAATAAATATTATATTAATAAGAAATGCAAAAATAAAATGAAGAAAAAAAATTGTTGGATGTCAACAACACGCGGTGTTCCCAAGCGGTCCCCCATCCAAGTACTAACCGCGCCCGACGCTGCTTAATTTCGGTGATCGGACGAGAACCGATGTTTTCAGCGTGGTATGGTCGTTGACAATTTATATCTCCACCAGTACACTCACTTCAAACAAACCAAATATGAATACCAACTATTATATTGAATACCTATGCACATAACGAGACCCTAATAAAATCATATACATATATTATATGAATTATTTCAATGAGTGTATAACGATTTAATACATATCCCTACCATTTTCTAATTGTTAGTTTACGCTTAAATATTGGGTTAGCATCTTTTCGCTATCTACATGCATATACTATATAATATTTCTAAATTTGGTAGCAATGCTTAAATGGGATAGTGGTAGTTATTTTCGCTCTGCAACTACTGTTCTTCTAGTGAAATTGTCTGTTGTCATATATGTATGTTTTCTTCTTTAAAACTCAAAATAAACCGATATTCCTATTGTGGTGTACTCATTTATTGCGAATTTCTCAGTTATCCCAGTTGTAAGTGTTTGCTTGTTGTATGTAGTTTTTGGGTGGCTGTTGCAAGCTTGTTTTATTCGGCTTGAATTTTCGCATAAAACATTCTATAAAATATAAAATTAATTCTTTAACTAAATAAAGTAAACTCGAAAACATTAAAGGAGTGATTACACAAATAAACGAGTTAAATAATTCTACTAACTAAATGGAGTAAAAACGAGTAAAGAAATTCATTGAAATACAAATAGCAAACGTTAATATAAGAGCAGAGTATAAAATTATAATTTCAAATAAATATTCTATTAATAAGAAATGCAAAAATAAAATGAAGAAAAAAAATTGTTGGATGTCAACAACACGCGGTGTTCCCAAGCGGTCCCCCATCCAAGTACTAA
This sequence comes from Anastrepha obliqua, assembly GCF_027943255.1. NCBI lineage: Eukaryota > Metazoa > Arthropoda > Insecta > Diptera > Tephritidae > Anastrepha > Anastrepha obliqua. The sequence continues at coordinate 59,142,046 of NC_072893.1, read as the reverse complement.
CCGCGCCCGACGCTGCTTAATTTCGGTGATCGGACGAGAACCGATGTTTTCAGCGTGGTATGGTCGTTGACAATTTAAATCCCCACCAGTACACTCACTTCAAACAAAACAAATATGAATACCAACTATTATATTGAATACCTATGCACATAACGAGACCCTAATAAAATCATATACATATATTATATGAATTATTTCAATGAGTGTATAACGATTTAATACATATCCCTACCATTTTCTAATTGTTAGTTTACGCTTAAATATTGGGTTAGCATCTTTTCGCTATCTACATGCATATACTATATAATATTTCTAAATTTGGTAGCAATGCTTAAATGGGATAGTGGTAGTTATTTTCGCTCTGCAACTACTGTTCTTCTAGTGAAATTGTCTGTTGTCATATATGTATGTTTTCTTCTTTAAAACTCAAAATAAACCGATATTCCTATTGTGGTGTACTCATTTATTGCGAATTTCTCAGTTATCCCAGTTGTAAGTGTTTGCTTGTTGTATGTAGTTTTTGGGTGGCTGTTGCAAGCTTGTTTTATTCGGCTTGAATTTTCGCATAAAACATTTTATAAAATATAAAATTAATTCTTTAACTAAATAAAGTAAACTCGAAAACATTAAAGGAGTGATTACACAAATAAACGAGTTAAATAATTCTACTAACTAAATGGAGTAAAAACGAGTAAAGAAATTCATTGAAATACAAATATTATAATTTCAAATAAATATTATATTAATAAGAAATGCAAAAATAAAATGAAGAAAAAAAATTGTTGGATGTCAACAACACGCGGTGTTCCCAAGCGGTCCCCCATCCAAGTACTAACCGCGCCCGACGCTGCTTAATTTCGGTGATCGGACGAGAACCGATGTTTTCAGCGTGGTATGGTCGTTGACAATTTAAATCCCCACCAGTACACTCACTTCAAACAAACCAAATATGAATACCAACTATTTTATTCAATACCTATGCACCTAACGAGACCCTAATAAAATCATATACATATATACATATATTATATGAATTATTTCAATGAGTGTACAACGATTTAATACATATCCCTACCGTTTTCCAATTGTTAGTTTATGCCAAAATATTGGGTTAGCATCTTTTCGCTATATACATACATATATGTACTATATAATTTATCTAAATTTGGTAGCAATGCTTAAATGGGATAGTGGTAGTTATTTTCGCTCTGCAACTACTGTTCTTCTAGTGAAATTGTCTGTTGTCATATATGTATGTTTTCTTCTTTAAAACTCAAAATAAACCGATATTCCTATTGTGGTGTACTCATTTATTGCGAATTTCTCAGTTATCCCAGTTGTAAGTGTTTGCTTGTTGTATGTAGTTTTTGGGTGGCTGTTGCAAGCTTGTTTTATTCGGCTTGAATTTTCGCATAAAACATTTTATAAAATATAAAATTAATTCTTTAACTAAATAAAGTAAACTCGAAAACATTAAAGGAGTGATTACACAAATAAACGAGTTAAATAATTCTACTAACTAAATGGAGTAAAAACGAGTAAAGAAATTCATTGAAATACAAATAGCAAACGTTAATATAAGAGCAGAGTATAAAATTATAATTTCAAATAAATATTATATTAATAAGAAATGCAAAAATAAAATGAAGAAAAAAAAATTGTTGGATGTCAACAACACGCGGTGTTCCCAAGCGGTCCCCCATCCAAGTACTAACCGCGCCCGACGCTGCTTAATTTCGGTGATCGGACGAGAACCGATGTTTTCAGCGTGGTATGGTCGTTGACAATTTATGTCTCCACCAGTACACTCACTTCAAACAAACCAAATATGAATACCAACTATTTTATTCAATACCTACTATGCACCTAACGAGACCCTAATAAATTCATATACATACATATATTATATGAATTATTTCAATGAGTGTATAACGATTTAATACATATCCCTACCGTTTTCCAATTGTTAGTTTATGCCAAAATATTGGGTTAGCATCTTTTCGCTATATACATACATATATGTACTATATAATATTTCTAAATTTGGTAGCAATGCTTAAATGGGATAGTGGTAGTTATTTTCGCTCTGCAACTACTGTTCTTCTAGTGAAATTGTCTGTTGTCATATATGTATGTTTTCTTCTTTAAAACTCAAAATAAACCGATATTCCTATTGTGGTGTACTCATTTATTGCGAATTTCTCAGTTATCCCAGTTGTAAGTGTTTGCTTGTTGTATGTAGTTTTTGGGTGGCTGTTGCAAGCTTGTTTTATTCGGCTTGAATTTTATGCATAAAACATTTTATAAAATATAAAATTAATTCTTTAACTAAATAAAGTAAATTCGAAAACATTAAAGGAGTGATTACATAAATAAGCGAGTTAAATAATTCTACTAACTAAATGGAGTAAAAACGAGTAAAGAAATTCATTGAAATACAAATATTATAATTTCAAATAAATATTATATTAATAAGAAATGCAAAAATAAAATGAAGAAAAAAAATTGTTGGATGTCAACAACACGCGGTGTTCCCAAGCGGTCCCCCATCCAAGTACTAACCGCGCCCGACGCTGCTTAATTTCGGTGATCGGACGAGAACCGATGTTTTCAGCGTGGTATGGTCGTTGACAATTTATATCTCCACCAGTACACTCACTTCAAACAAACCAAATATGAATACCAACTATTTTATTCAATACCTACTATGCACCTAACGAGACCCTAATAAATTCATATACATACATATATTATATGAATTATTTCAATGAGTGTATAACGATTTAATACATATCCCTACCGTTTTCCAATTGTTAGTTTATGCCAAAATATTGGGTTAGCATCTTTTCGCTATATACATACATATACATACATATATGTACTATATAATTTATCTAAATTTGGTAGCAATGCTTAAATGGGATAGTGGTAGTTATTTTCGCTCTGCAACTACTGTTCTTCTAGTGAAATTGTCTGTTGTCATATATGTATGTTTTCTTCTTTAAAACTCAAAATAAACCGATATTCCTATTGTGGTGTACTCATTTATTGCGAATTTCTCAGTTATCCCAGTTGTAAGTGTTTGCTTGTTGTATGTAGTTTTTGGGTGGCTGTTGCAAGCTTGTTTTATTCGGCTTGAATTTTCGCATAAAACATTCTATAAAATATAAAATTAATTCTTTAACTAAATAAAGTAAACTCGAAAACATTAAAGGAGTGATTACACAAATAAACGAGTTAAATAATTCTACTAACTAAATGGAGTAAAAACGAGTAAAGAAATTCATTGAAATACAAATAGCAAACGTTAATATAAGAGCAGAGTATAAAATTATAATTTCAAATAAATATTATATTAATAAGAAATGCAAAAATAAAATGAAGAAAAAAAAATTGTTGGATGTCAACAACACGCGGTGTTCCCAAGCGGTCCCCCATCCAAGTACTAACCGCGCCCGACGCTGCTTAATTTCGGTGATCGGACGAGAACCGATGTTTTCAGCGTGGTATGGTCGTTGACAATTTAAATCCCCACCAGTACACTCACTTCAAACAAACCAAATATGAATACCAACTATTTTATTCAATACCTATGCACCTAACGAGACCCTAATAAAATCATATACATATATTATATGAATTATTTCAATGAGTGTACAACGATTTAATACATATCCCTACCGTTTTCCAATTGTTAGTTTATGCCAAAATATTGGGTTAGCATCTTTTCGCTATATACATACATATATGTACTATATAATTTATCTAAATTTGGTAGCAATGCTTAAATGGGATAGTGGTAGTTATTTTCGCTCTGCAACTACTGTTCTTCTAGTGAAATTGTCTGTTGTCATATATGTATGTTTTCTTCTTTAAAACTCAAAATAAACCGATATTCCTATTGTGGTGTACTCATTTATTGCGAATTTCTCAGTTATCCCAGTTGTAAGTGTTTGCTTGTTGTATGTAGTTTTTGGGTGGCTGTTGCAAGCTTGTTTTATTCGGCTTGAATTTTATGCATAAAACATTTTATAAAATATAAAATTAATTCTTTAACTAAATAAAGTAAATTCGAAAACATTAAAGGAGTGATTACACAAATAAACGAGTTAAATAATTCTACTAACTAAATGGAGTAAAAACGAGTAAAGAAATTCATTGAAATACAAATAGCAAACGTTAATATAAGAGCAGAGTATAAAATTATAATTTCAAATAAATATTATATTAATAAGAAATGCAAAAATAAAATGAAGAAAAAAAAATTGTCCCCCAAGCGGTCCCCCATCCAAGTACTAACCGCGCCCGACGCTGCTTAATTTCGGTGATCGGACGAGAACCGATGTTTTCAGCGTGGTATGGTCGTTGACAATTTAAATCCCCACCAGTACACTCACTTCAAACAAACCAAATATGAATACCAACTATTTTATTCAATACCTATGCACCTAACGAGACCCTAATAAAATCATATACATATATACATATATTATATGAATTATTTCAATGAGTGTATAACGATTTAATACATATCCCTACCGTTTTCCAATTGTTAGTTTATGCCAAAATATTGGGTTAGCATCTTTTCGCTATATACATACATATATGTACTATATAATTTATCTAAATTTGGTAGCAATGCTTAAATGGGATAGTGGTAGTTATTTTCGCTCTGCAACTACTGTTCTTCTAGTGAAATTGTCTGTTGTCATATATGTATGTTTTCTTCTTTAAAACTCAAAATAAACCGATATTCCTATTGTGGTGTACTCATTTATTGCGAATTTCTCAGTTATCCCAGTTGTAAGTGTTTGCTTGTTGTATGTAGTTTTTGGGTGGCTGTTGCAAGCTTGTTTTATTCGGCTTGAATTTTCGCATAAAACATTCTATAAAATATAAAATTAATTCTTTAACTAAATAAAGTAAACTCGAAAACATTAAAGGAGTGATTACACAAATAAACGAGTTAAATAATTCTACTAACTAAATGGAGTAAAAACGAGTAAAGAAATTCATTGAAATACAAATATTATAATTTCAAATAAATATTATATTAATAAGAAATGCAAAAATAAAATGAAGAAAAAAAATTGTTGGATGTCAACAACACGCGGTGTTCCCAAGCGGTCCCCCATCCAAGTACTAACCGCGCCCGACGCTGCTTAATTTCGGTGATCGGACGAGAACCGATGTTTTCAGCGTGGTATGGTCGTTGACAATTTATATCTCCACCAGTACACTCACTTCAAACAAACCAAATATGAATACCAACTATTTTATTCAATACCTACTATGCACCTAACGAGACCCTAATAAATTCATATACATACATATATTATATGAATTATTTCAATGAGTGTATAACGATTTAATACATATCCCTACCGTTTTCCAATTGTTAGTTTATGCCAAAATATTGGGTTAGCATCTTTTCGCTATATACATACATATACATACATATATGTACTATATAATTTATCTAAATTTGGTAGCAATGCTTAAATGGGATAGTGGTAGTTATTTTCGCTCTGCAACTACTGTTCTTCTAGTGAAATTGTCTGTTGTCATATATGTATGTTTTCTTCTTTAAAACTCAAAATAAACCGATATTCCTATTGTGGTGTACTCATTTATTGCGAATTTCTCAGTTATCCCAGTTGTAAGTGTTTGCTTGTTGTATGTAGTTTTTGGGTGGCTGTTGCAAGCTTGTTTTATTCGGCTTGAATTTTATGCATAAAACATTTTATAAAATATAAAATTAATTCTTTAACTAAATAAAGTAAATTCGAAAACATTAAAGGAGTGATTACACAAATAAACGAGTTAAATAATTCTACTAACTAAATGGAGTAAAAACGAGTAAAGAAATTCATTGAAATACAAATATTATAATTTCAAATAAATATTATATTAATAAGAAATGCAAAAATAAAATGAAGAAAAAAAATTGTTGGATGTCAACAACACGCGGTGTTCCCAAGCGGTCCCCCATCCAAGTACTAACCGCGCCCGACGCCCGACGCTGCTTAATTTCGGTGATCGGACGAGAACCGATGTTTTCAGCGTGGTATGGTCGTTGACAATTTAAATCCCCACCAGTACACTCACTTCAAACAAACCAAATATGAATACCAACTATTTTATTCAATACCTATGCACCTAACGAGACCCTAATAAAATCATATACATATATACATATATTATATGAATTATTTCAATGAGTGTACAACGATTTAATACATATCCCTACCGTTTTCCAATTGTTAGTTTATGCCAAAATATTGGGTTAGCATCTTTTCGCTATATACATACATATATGTACTATATAATTTATCTAAATTTGGTAGCAATGCTTAAATGGGATAGTGGTAGTTATTTTCGCTCTGCAACTACTGTTCTTCTAGTGAAATTGTCTGTTGTCATATATGTATGTTTTCTTCTTTAAAACTCAAAATAAACCGATATTCCTATTGTGGTGTACTCATTTATTGCGAATTTCTCAGTTATCCCAGTTGTAAGTGTTTGCTTGTTGTATGTAGTTTTTGGGTGGCTGTTGCAAGCTTGTTTTATTCGGCTTGAATTTTATGCATAAAACATTTTATAAAATATAAAATTAATTCTTTAACTAAATAAAGTAAATTCGAAAACATTAAAGGAGTGATTACACAAATAAACGAGTTAAATAATTCTACTAACTAAATGGAGTAAAAACGAGTAAAGAAATTCATTGAAATACAAATAGCAAACGTTAATATAAGAGCAGAGTATAAAATTATAATTTCAAATAAATATTATATTAATAAGAAATGCAAAAATAAAATGAAGAAAAAAAAATTGTCCCCCAAGCGGTCCCCCATCCAAGTACTAACCGCGCCCGACGCTGCTTAATTTCGGTGATCGGACGAGAACCGATGTTTTCAGCGTGGTATGGTCGTTGACAATTTAAATCCCCACCAGTACACTCACTTCAAACAAACCAAATATGAATACCAACTATTTTATTCAATACCTATGCACCTAACGAGACCCTAATAAAATCATATACATATATACATATATTATATGAATTATTTCAATGAGTGTATAACGATTTAATACATATCCCTACCGTTTTCCAATTGTTAGTTTATGCCAAAATATTGGGTTAGCATCTTTTCGCTATATACATACATATATGTACTATATAATTTATCTAAATTTGGTAGCAATGCTTAAATGGGATAGTGGTAGTTATTTTCGCTCTGCAACTACTGTTCTTCTAGTGAAATTGTCTGTTGTCATATATGTATGTTTTCTTCTTTAAAACTCAAAATAAACCGATATTCCTATTGTGGTGTACTCATTTATTGCGAATTTCTCAGTTATCCCAGTTGTAAGTGTTTGCTTGTTGTATGTAGTTTTTGGGTGGCTGTTGCAAGCTTGTTTTATTCGGCTTGAATTTTATGCATAAAACATTTTATAAAATATAAAATTAATTCTTTAACTAAATAAAGTAAATTCGAAAACATTAAAGGAGTGATTACACAAATAAACGAGTTAAATAATTCTACTAACTAAATGGAGTAAAAACGAGTAAAGAAATTCATTGAAATACAAATAGCAAACGTTAATATAAGAGCAGAGTATAAAATTATAATTTCAAATAAATATTATATTAATAAGAAATGCAAAAATAAAATGAAGAAAAAAAATTGTTGGATGTCAACAACACGCGGTGTTCCCAAGCGGTCCCCCATCCAAGTACTAACCGCGCCCGACGCTGCTTAATTTCGGTGATCGGACGAGAACCGATGTTTTCAGCGTGGTATGGTCGTTGACAATTTAAATCCCCACCAGTACACTCACTTCAAACAAACCAAATATGAATACCAACTATTTTATTCAATACCTATGCACCTAACGAGACCCTAATAAAATCATATGCATATATACATATATTATATGAATTATTTCAATGAGTGTATAACGATTTAATACATATCCCTACCGTTTTCCAATTGTTAGTTTATGCCAAAATATTGGGTTAGCATCTTTTCGCTATATACATACATATATGTACTATATAATTTATCTAAATTTGGTAGCAATGCTTAAATGGGATAGTGGTAGTTATTTTCGCTCTGCAACTACTGTTCTTCTAGTGAAATTGTCTGTTGTCATATATGTATGTTTTCTTCTTTAAAACTCAAAATAAACCGATATTCCTATTGTGGTGTACTCATTTATTGCGAATTTCTCAGTTATCCCAGTTGTAAGTGTTTGCTTGTTGTATGTAGTTTTTGGGTGGCTGTTGCAAGCTTGTTTTATTCGGCTTGAATTTTATGCATAAAACATTTTATAAAATATAAAATTAATTCTTTAACTAAATAAAGTAAATTCGAAAACATTAAAGGAGTGATTACATAAATAAACGAGTTAAATAATTCTACTAACTCAATGGAGTAAAAACGAGTAAAGAAATTCATTGAAATACAAATATTATAATTTCAAATAAATATTATATTAATAAGAAATGCAAAAATAAAATGAAGAAAAAAAATTGTTGGATGTCAACAACACGCGGTGTTCCCAAGCGGTCCCCCATCCAAGTACTAACCGCGCCCGACGCTGCTTAATTTCGGTGATCGGACGAGAACCGATGTTTTCAGCGTGGTATGGTCGTTGACAATTTAAATCCCCACCAGTACACTCACTTCAAACAAACCAAATATGAATACCAACTATTTTATTCAATACCTATGCACCTAACGAGACCCTAATAAAATCATATACATATATACATATATTATATGAATTATTTCAATGAGTGTATAACGATTTAATACATATCCCTACCGTTTCCAATTGTTAGTTTATGCCAAAATATTGGGTTAGCAACTTTTCGCTGTATACATACATATATGTACTATATAATATTTCTAAATTTGGTAGCAATGCTTAAATGGGATAGTGGTAGTTATTTTCGCTCTGTAACTACTGTTCTTCTAGTGAAATTGTCTGTTGTCATATATGTATGTTTTCTTCTTTAAAACTCAAAATAAACCGATATTCCTATTGTGGTGTACTCATTTATTGCGAATTTCTCAGTTATCCCAGTTGTAAGTGTTTGCTTGTTGTATGTAGTTTTTGGGTGGCTGTTGCAAGCTTGTTTTATTCGGCTTGAATTTTATGCATAAAACATTTTATAAAATATAAAATTAATTCTTTAACTAAATAAAGTAAATTCGAAAACATTAAAGGAGTGATTACACAAATAAACGAGTTAAATAATTCTACTAACTAAATGGAGTAAAAACGAGTAAAGAAATTCATTGAAATACAAATAGCAAACGTTAATATAAGAGCAGAGTATAAAATTATAATTTCAAATAAATATTATATTAATAAGAAATGCAAAAATAAAATGAAGAAAAAAAATTGTCCCCCAAGCGGTCCCCCATCCAAGTACTAACCGCGCCCGACGCTGCTTAATTTCGGTGATCGGACGAGAACCGATGTTTTCAGCGTGGTATGGTCGTTGACAATTTAAATCCCCACCAGTACACTCACTTCAAACAAACCAAATATGAATACCAACTATTTTATTCAATACCTATGCACCTAACGAGACCCTAATAAAATCATATACATATATACATATATTATATGAATTATTTCAATGAGTGTATAACGATTTAATACATATCCCTACCGTTTTCCAATTGTTAGTTTATGCCAAAATATTGGGTTAGCATCTTTTCGCTATATACATACATATATGTACTATATAATTTATCTAAATTTGGTAGCAATGCTTAAATGGGATAGTGGTAGTTATTTTCGCTCTGCAACTACTGTTCTTCTAGTGAAATTGTCTGTTGTCATATATGTATGTTTTCTTCTTTAAAACTCAAAATAAACCGATATTCCTATTGTGGTGTACTCATTTATTGCGAATTTCTCAGTTATCCCAGTTGTAAGTGTTTGCTTGTTGTATGTAGTTTTTGGGTGGCTGTTGCAAGCTTGTTTTATTCGGCTTGAATTTTATGCATAAAACATTTTATAAAATATAAAATTAATTCTTTAACTAAATAAAGTAAATTCGAAAACATTAAAGGAGTGATTACACAAATAAACGAGTTAAATAATTCTACTAACTAAATGGAGTAAAAACGAGTAAAGAAATTCATTGAAATACAAATAGCAAACGTTAATATAAGAGCAGAGTATAAAATTATAATTTCAAATAAATATTATATTAATAAGAAATGCAAAAATAAAATGAAGAAAAAAAATTGTTGGATGTCAACAACACGCGGTGTTCCCAAGCGGTCCCCCATCCAAGTACTAACCGCGCCCGACGCTGCTTAATTTCGGTGATCGGACGAGAACCGATGTTTTCAGCGTGGTATGGTCGTTGACAATTTAAATCCCCACCAGTACACTCACTTCAAACAAACCAAATATGAATACCAACTATTTTATTCAATACCTATGCACCTAACGAGACCCTAATAAAATCATATACATATATACATATATTATATGAATTATTTCAATGAGTGTATAACGATTTAATACATATCCCTACCGTTTCCAATTGTTAGTTTATGCCAAAATATTGGGTTAGCAACTTTTCGCTGTATACATACATATATGTACTATATAATATTTCTAAATTTGGTAGCAATGCTTAAATGGGATAGTGGTAGTTATTTTCGCTCTGTAACTACTGTTCTTCTAGTGAAATTGTCTGTTGTCATATATGTATGTTTTCTTCTTTAAAACTCAAAATAAACCGATATTCCTATTGTGGTGTACTCATTTATTGCGAATTTCTCAGTTATCCCAGTTGTAAGTGTTTGCTTGTTGTATGTAGTTTTTGGGTGGCTGTTGCAAGCTTGTTTTATTCGGATTGAATTTTATGCATAAAACATTTTATAATATATAAAATTAATTCTTTAACTAAATAAAGTAAACTCGAAAACATTAAAGGAGTGATTACATAAATAAACAAGTTAAATAATTCTACTAACTAAAAGGAGTAAAAACGAGTAAAGAAATTCATTGAAATACAAATAGCAAACGTTAATATAAGAGCAGAGTATAAAATTATAATTTCAAATAAATATTATATTAATAAGAAATGCAAAAATAAAATGAAGAAAAAAAATTGTTGGATGTCAACAACACGCGGTGTTCCCAAGCGGTCCCCCATCCAAGTACTAACCGCGCCCGACGCTGCTTAATTTCGGTGATCGGACGAGAACCGATGTTTTCAGCGTGGTATGGTCGTTGACAATTTAAATCCCCACCAGTACACTCACTTCAAACAAACCAAATATGAATACCAACTATTTTATTCAATACCTACTATGCACCTAACGAGACCCTAATAAATTCATATACATACATATATTATATGAATTATTTCAATGAGTGTATAACGATTTAATACATATCCCTACCGTTTTCCAATTGTTAGTTTATGCCAAAATATTGGGTTAGCATCTTTTCGCTATATACATACATATATGTACTATATAATATTTCTAAATTTGGTAGCAATGCTTAAATGGGATAGTGGTAGTTATTTTCGCTCTGCAACTACTGTTCTTCTAGTGAAATTGTCTGTTGTCATATATGTATGTTTTCTTCTTTAAAACTCAAAATAAACCGATATTCCTATTGTGGTGTACTCATTTATTGCGAATTTCTCAGTTATCCCAGTTGTAAGTGTTTGCTTGTTGTATGTAGTTTTTGGGTGGCTGTTGCAAGCTTGTTTTATTCGGCTTGAATTTTCGCATAAAACATTCTATAAAATATAAAATTAATTCTTTAACTAAATAAAGTAAATTCGAAAACATTAAAGGAGTGATTACATAAATAAACGAGTTAAATAATTCTACTAACTAAATGGAGTAAAAACGAGTAAAGAAATTCATTGAAATACAAATATTATAATTTCAAATAAATATTATATTAATAAGAAATGCAAAAATAAAATGAAGAAAAAAAATTGTTGGATGTCAACAACACGCGGTGTTCCCAAGCGGTCCCCCATCCAAGTACTAACCGCGCCCGACGCTGCTTAATTTCGGTGATCGGACGAGAACCGATGTTTTCAGCGTGGTATGGTCGTTGACAATTTATATCTCCACCAGTACACTCACTTCAAACAAACCAAATATGAATACCAACTATTATATTGAATACCTATGCACATAACGAGACCCTAATAAAATCATATACATATATTATATGAATTATTTCAATGAGTGTATAACGATTTAATACATATCCCTACCATTTTCTAATTGTTAGTTTACGCTTAAATATTGGGTTAGCATCTTTTCGCTATCTACATGCATATACTATATAATATTTCTAAATTTGGTAGCAATGCTTAAATGGGATAGTGGTAGTTATTTTCGCTCTGCAACTACTGTTCTTCTAGTGAAATTGTCTGTTGTCATATATGTATGTTTTCTTCTTTAAAACTCAAAATAAACCGATATTCCTATTGTGGTGTACTCATTTATTGCGAATTTCTCAGTTATCCCAGTTGTAAGTGTTTGCTTGTTGTATGTAGTTTTTGGGTGGCTGTTGCAAGCTTGTTTTATTCGGCTTGAATTTTCGCATAAAACATTCTATAAAATATAAAATTAATTCTTTAACTAAATAAAGTAAACTCGAAAACATTAAAGGAGTGATTACACAAATAAACGAGTTAAATAATTCTACTAACTAAATGGAGTAAAAACGAGTAAAGAAATTCATTGAAATACAAATAGCAAACGTTAATATAAGAGCAGAGTATAAAATTATAATTTCAAATAAATATTCTATTAATAAGAAATGCAAAAATAAAATGAAGAAAAAAAATTGTTGGATGTCAACAACACGCGGTGTTCCCAAGCGGTCCCCCATCCAAGTACTAACCGCGCCCGACGCTGCTTAATTTCGGTGATCGGACGAGAACCGATGTTTTCAGCGTGGTATGGTCGTTGACAATTTAAATCCCCACCAGTACACTCACTTCAAACAAAACAAATATGAATACCAACTATTATATTGAATACCTATGCACATAACGAGACCCTAATAAAATCATATACATATATTATATGAATTATTTCAATGAGTGTATAACGATTTAATACATATCCCTACCATTTTCTAATTGTTAGTTTACGCTTAAATATTGGGTTAGCATCTTTTCGCTATCTACATGCATATACTATATAATATTTCTAAATTTGGTAGCAATGCTTAAATGGGATAGTGGTAGTTATTTTCGCTCTGCAACTACTGTTCTTCTAGTGAAATTGTCTGTTGTCATATATGTATGTTTTCTTCTTTAAAACTCAAAATAAACCGATATTCCTATTGTGGTGTACTCATTTATTGCGAATTTCTCAGTTATCCCAGTTGTAAGTGTTTGCTTGTTGTATGTAGTTTTTGGGTGGCTGTTGCAAGCTTGTTTTATTCGGCTTGAATTTTCGCATAAAACATTTTATAAAATATAAAATTAATTCTTTAACTAAATAAAGTAAACTCGAAAACATTAAAGGAGTGATTACACAAATAAACGAGTTAAATAATTCTACTAACTAAATGGAGTAAAAACGAGTAAAGAAATTCATTGAAATACAAATATTATAATTTCAAATAAATATTATATTAATAAGAAATGCAAAAATAAAATGAAGAAAAAAAATTGTTGGATGTCAACAACACGCGGTGTTCCCAAGCGGTCCCCCATCCAAGTACTAACCGCGCCCGACGCTGCTTAATTTCGGTGATCGGACGAGAACCGATGTTTTCAGCGTGGTATGGTCGTTGACAATTTAAATCCCCACCAGTACACTCACTTCAAACAAACCAAATATGAATACCAACTATTTTATTCAATACCTATGCACCTAACGAGACCCTAATAAAATCATATACATATATACATATATTATATGAATTATTTCAATGAGTGTACAACGATTTAATACATATCCCTACCGTTTTCCAATTGTTAGTTTATGCCAAAATATTGGGTTAGCATCTTTTCGCTATATACATACATATATGTACTATATAATTTATCTAAATTTGGTAGCAATGCTTAAATGGGATAGTGGTAGTTATTTTCGCTCTGCAACTACTGTTCTTCTAGTGAAATTGTCTGTTGTCATATATGTATGTTTTCTTCTTTAAAACTCAAAATAAACCGATATTCCTATTGTGGTGTACTCATTTATTGCGAATTTCTCAGTTATCCCAGTTGTAAGTGTTTGCTTGTTGTATGTAGTTTTTGGGTGGCTGTTGCAAGCTTGTTTTATTCGGCTTGAATTTTCGCATAAAACATTTTATAAAATATAAAATTAATTCTTTAACTAAATAAAGTAAACTCGAAAACATTAAAGGAGTGATTACACAAATAAACGAGTTAAATAATTCTACTAACTAAATGGAGTAAAAACGAGTAAAGAAATTCATTGAAATACAAATAGCAAACGTTAATATAAGAGCAGAGTATAAAATTATAATTTCAAATAAATATTATATTAATAAGAAATGCAAAAATAAAATGAAGAAAAAAAAATTGTTGGATGTCAACAACACGCGGTGTTCCCAAGCGGTCCCCCATCCAAGTACTAACCGCGCCCGACGCTGCTTAATTTCGGTGATCGGACGAGAACCGATGTTTTCAGCGTGGTATGGTCGTTGACAATTTATGTCTCCACCAGTACACTCACTTCAAACAAACCAAATATGAATACCAACTATTTTATTCAATACCTACTATGCACCTAACGAGACCCTAATAAATTCATATACATACATATATTATATGAATTATTTCAATGAGTGTATAACGATTTAATACATATCCCTACCGTTTTCCAATTGTTAGTTTATGCCAAAATATTGGGTTAGCATCTTTTCGCTATATACATACATATATGTACTATATAATATTTCTAAATTTGGTAGCAATGCTTAAATGGGATAGTGGTAGTTATTTTCGCTCTGCAACTACTGTTCTTCTAGTGAAATTGTCTGTTGTCATATATGTATGTTTTCTTCTTTAAAACTCAAAATAAACCGATATTCCTATTGTGGTGTACTCATTTATTGCGAATTTCTCAGTTATCCCAGTTGTAAGTGTTTGCTTGTTGTATGTAGTTTTTGGGTGGCTGTTGCAAGCTTGTTTTATTCGGCTTGAATTTTATGCATAAAACATTTTATAAAATATAAAATTAATTCTTTAACTAAATAAAGTAAATTCGAAAACATTAAAGGAGTGATTACATAAATAAGCGAGTTAAATAATTCTACTAACTAAATGGAGTAAAAACGAGTAAAGAAATTCATTGAAATACAAATATTATAATTTCAAATAAATATTATATTAATAAGAAATGCAAAAATAAAATGAAGAAAAAAAATTGTTGGATGTCAACAACACGCGGTGTTCCCAAGCGGTCCCCCATCCAAGTACTAACCGCGCCCGACGCTGCTTAATTTCGGTGATCGGACGAGAACCGATGTTTTCAGCGTGGTATGGTCGTTGACAATTTATATCTCCACCAGTACACTCACTTCAAACAAACCAAATATGAATACCAACTATTTTATTCAATACCTACTATGCACCTAACGAGACCCTAATAAATTCATATACATACATATATTATATGAATTATTTCAATGAGTGTATAACGATTTAATACATATCCCTACCGTTTTCCAATTGTTAGTTTATGCCAAAATATTGGGTTAGCATCTTTTCGCTATATACATACATATACATACATATATGTACTATATAATTTATCTAAATTTGGTAGCAATGCTTAAATGGGATAGTGGTAGTTATTTTCGCTCTGCAACTACTGTTCTTCTAGTGAAATTGTCTGTTGTCATATATGTATGTTTTCTTCTTTAAAACTCAAAATAAACCGATATTCCTATTGTGGTGTACTCATTTATTGCGAATTTCTCAGTTATCCCAGTTGTAAGTGTTTGCTTGTTGTATGTAGTTTTTGGGTGGCTGTTGCAAGCTTGTTTTATTCGGCTTGAATTTTCGCATAAAACATTCTATAAAATATAAAATTAATTCTTTAACTAAATAAAGTAAACTCGAAAACATTAAAGGAGTGATTACACAAATAAACGAGTTAAATAATTCTACTAACTAAATGGAGTAAAAACGAGTAAAGAAATTCATTGAAATACAAATAGCAAACGTTAATATAAGAGCAGAGTATAAAATTATAATTTCAAATAAATATTATATTAATAAGAAATGCAAAAATAAAATGAAGAAAAAAAAATTGTTGGATGTCAACAACACGCGGTGTTCCCAAGCGGTCCCCCATCCAAGTACTAACCGCGCCCGACGCTGCTTAATTTCGGTGATCGGACGAGAACCGATGTTTTCAGCGTGGTATGGTCGTTGACAATTTAAATCCCCACCAGTACACTCACTTCAAACAAACCAAATATGAATACCAACTATTTTATTCAATACCTATGCACCTAACGAGACCCTAATAAAATCATATACATATATTATATGAATTATTTCAATGAGTGTACAACGATTTAATACATATCCCTACCGTTTTCCAATTGTTAGTTTATGCCAAAATATTGGGTTAGCATCTTTTCGCTATATACATACATATATGTACTATATAATATTTCTAAATTTGGTAGCAATGCTTAAATGGGATAGTGGTAGTTATTTTCGCTCTGCAACTACTGTTCTTCTAGTGAAATTGTCTGTTGTCATATATGTATGTTTTCTTCTTTAAAACTCAAAATAAACCGATATTCCTATTGTGGTGTACTCATTTATTGCGAATTTCTCAGTTATCCCAGTTGTAAGTGTTTGCTTGTTGTATGTAGTTTTTGGGTGGCTGTTGCAAGCTTGTTTTATTCGGCTTGAATTTTATGCATAAAACATTTTATAAAATATAAAATTAATTCTTTAACTAAATAAAGTAAATTCGAAAACATTAAAGGAGTGATTACATAAATAAGCGAGTTAAATAATTCTACTAACTAAATGGAGTAAAAACGAGTAAAGAAATTCATTGAAATACAAATATTATAATTTCAAATAAATATTATATTAATAAGAAATGCAAAAATAAAATGAAGAAAAAAAAATTGTTGGATGTCAACAACACGCGGTGTTCCCAAGCGGTCCCCCATCCAAGTACTAACCGCGCCCGACGCTGCTTAATTTCGGTGATCGGACGAGAACCGATGTTTTCAGCGTGGTATGGTCGTTGACAATTTATATCTCCACCAGTACACTCACTTCAAACAAACCAAATATGAATACCAACTATTTTATTCAATACCTACTATGCACCTAACGAGACCCTAATAAATTCATATACATACATATATTATATGAATTATTTCAATGAGTGTATAACGATTTAATACATATCCCTACCGTTTTCCAATTGTTAGTTTATGCCAAAATATTGGGTTAGCATCTTTTCGCTATATACATACATATATGTACTATATAATATTTCTAAATTTGGTAGCAATGCTTAAATGGGATAGTGGTAGTTATTTTCGCTCTGCAACTACTGTTCTTCTAGTGAAATTGTCTGTTGTCATATATGTATGTTTTCTTCTTTAAAACTCAAAATAAACCGATATTCCTATTGTGGTGTACTCATTTATTGCGAATTTCTCAGTTATCCCAGTTGTAAGTGTTTGCTTGTTGTATGTAGTTTTTGGGTGGCTGTTGCAAGCTTGTTTTATTCGGCTTGAATTTTCGCATAAAACATTCTATAAAATATAAAATTAATTCTTTAACTAAATAAAGTAAACTCGAAAACATTAAAGGAGTGATTACACAAATAAACGAGTTAAATAATTCTACTAACTAAATGGAGTAAAAACGAGTAAAGAAATTCATTGAAATACAAATAGCAAACGTTAATATAAGAGCAGAGTATAAAATTATAATTTCAAATAAATATTATATTAATAAGAAATGCAAAAATAAAATGAAGAAAAAAAAATTGTTGGATGTCAACAACACGCGGTGTTCCCAAGCGGTCCCCCATCCAAGTACTAACCGCGCCCGACGCTGCTTAATTTCGGTGATCGGACGAGAACCGATGTTTTCAGCGTGGTATGGTCGTTGACAATTTAAATCCCCACCAGTACACTCACTTCAAACAAACCAAATATGAATACCAACTATTTTATTCAATACCTATGCACCTAACGAGACCCTAATAAAATCATATACATATATTATATGAATTATTTCAATGAGTGTACAACGATTTAATACATATCCCTACCGTTTTCCAATTGTTAGTTTATGCCAAAATATTGGGTTAGCATCTTTTCGCTATATACATACATATATGTACTATATAATATTTCTAAATTTGGTAGCAATGCTTAAATGGGATAGTGGTAGTTATTTTCGCTCTGCAACTACTGTTCTTCTAGTGAAATTGTCTGTTGTCATATATGTATGTTTTCTTCTTTAAAACTCAAAATAAACCGATATTCCTATTGTGGTGTACTCATTTATTGCGAATTTCTCAGTTATCCCAGTTGTAAGTGTTTGCTTGTTGTATGTAGTTTTTGGGTGGCTGTTGCAAGCTTGTTTTATTCGGCTTGAATTTTATGCATAAAACATTTTATAAAATATAAAATTAATTCTTTAACTAAATAAAGTAAATTCGAAAACATTAAAGGAGTGATTACATAAATAAACGAGTTAAATAATTCTACTAACTAAATGGAGTAAAAACGAGTAAAGAAATTCATTGAAATACAAATATTATAATTTCAAATAAATATTATATTAATAAGAAATGCAAAAATAAAATGAAGAAAAAAAATTGTTGGATGTCAACAACACGCGGTGTTCCCAAGCGGTCCCCCATCCAAGTACTAACCGCGCCCGACGCTGCTTAATTTCGGTGATCGGACGAGAACCGATGTTTTCAGCGTGGTATGGTCGTTGACAATTTATATCTCCACCAGTACACTCACTTCAAACAAACCAAATATGAATACCAACTATTTTATTCAATACCTACTATGCACCTAACGAGACCCTAATAAATTCATATACATACATATATTATATGAATTATTTCAATGAGTGTATAACGATTTAATACATATCCCTACCGTTTTCCAATTGTTAGTTTATGCCAAAATATTGGGTTAGCATCTTTTCGCTATATACATACATATATGTACTATATAATATTTCTAAATTTGGTAGCAATGCTTAAATGGGATAGTGGTAGTTATTTTCGCTCTGCAACTACTGTTCTTCTAGTGAAATTGTCTGTTGTCATATATGTATGTTTTCTTCTTTAAAACTCAAAATAAACCGATATTCCTATTGTGGTGTACTCATTTATTGCGAATTTCTCAGTTATCCCAGTTGTAAGTGTTTGCTTGTTGTATGTAGTTTTTGGGTGGCTGTTGCAAGCTTGTTTTATTCGGCTTGAATTTTATGCATAAAACATTTTATAAAATATAAAATTAATTCTTTAACTAAATAAAGTAAATTCGAAAACATTAAAGGAGTGATTACATAAATAAACGAGTTAAATAATTCTACTAACTAAATGGAGTAAAAACGAGTAAAGAAATTCATTGAAATACAAATATTATAATTTCAAATAAATATTATATTAATAAGAAATGCAAAAATAAAATGAAGAAAAAAAATTGTTGGATGTCAACAACACGCGGTGTTCCCAAGCGGTCCCCCATCCAAGTACTAACCGCGCCCGACGCTGCTTAATTTCGGTGATCGGACGAGAACCGATGTTTTCAGCGTGGTATGGTCGTTGACAATTTATATCTCCACCAGTACACTCACTTCAAACAAACCAAATATGAATACCAACTATTTTATTCAATACCTACTATGCACCTAACGAGACCCTAATAAATTCATATGCATATATACATATATTATATGAATTATTTCAATGAGTGTATAACGATTTAATACATATCCCTACCGTTTTCCAATTGTTAGTTTATGCCAAAATATTGGGTTAGCATCTTTTCGCTATATACATACATATATGTACTATATAATATTTCTAAATTTGGTAGCAATGCTTAAATGGGATAGTGGTAGTTATTTTCGCTCTGCAACTACTGTTCTTCTAGTGAAATTGTCTGTTGTCATATATGTATGTTTTCTTCTTTAAAACTCAAAATAAACCGATATTCCTATTGTGGTGTACTCATTTATTGCGAATTTCTCGGTTATCCCAGTTGTAAGTGTTTGCTTGTTGTATGTAGTTTTTGGGTGGCTGTTGCAAGCTTGTTTTATTCGGCTTGAATTTTATGCATAAAACATTTTATAAAATATAAAATTAATTCTTTAACTAAATAAAGTAAACTCGAAAACATTAAAGGAGTGATTACACAAATAAACGAGTTAAATAATTCTACTAACTAAATGGAGTAAAAACGAGTAAAGAAATTCATTGAAATACAAATAGCAAACGTTAATATAAGAGCAGAGTATAAAATTATAATTTCAAATAAATATTATATTAATAAGAAATGCAAAAATAAAATGAAGAAAAAATAATTGTCCCCCAAGCGGTCCCCCATCCAAGTACTAACCGCGCCCGACGCCCGACGCTGCTTAATTTCGGTGATCGGACGAGAACCGATGTTTTCAGCGTGGTATGGTCGTTGACAATTTAAATCCCCACCAGTACACTCACTTCAAACAAACCAAATATGAATACCAACTATTTTATTCAATACCTATGCACCTAACGAGACCCTAATAAAATCATATACATATATACATATATTATATGAATTATTTCAATGAGTGTATAACGATTTAATACATATCCCTACCGTTTTCCCATTGTTAGTTTATGCCAAAATATTGGGTTAGCATCTTTTCGCTATATACATACATATATGTACTATATAATTTATCTAAATTTGGTAGCAATGCTTAAATGGGATAGTGGTAGTTATTTTCGCTCTGCAACTACTGTTCTTCTAGTGAAATTGTCTGTTGTCATATATGTATGTTTTCTTCTTTAAAACTCAAAATAAACCGATATTCCTATTGTGGTGTACTCATTTATTGCGAATTTCTCAGTTATCCCAGTTGTAAGTGTTTGCTTGTTGTATGTAGTTTTTGGGTGGCTGTTGCAAGCTTGTTTTATTCGGCTTGAATTTTCGCATAAAACATTCTATAAAATATAAAATTAATTCTTTAACTAAATAAAGTAAACTCGAAAACATTAAAGGAGTGATTACACAAATAAACGAGTTAAATAATTCTACTAACTAAATGGAGTAAAAACGAGTAAAGAAATTCATTGAAATACAAATATTATAATTTCAAATAAATATTATATTAATAAGAAATGCAAAAATAAAATGAAGAAAAAAAATTGTTGGATGTCAACAACACGCGGTGTTCCCAAGCGGTCCCCCATCCAAGTACTAACCGCGCCCGACGCTGCTTAATTTCGGTGATCGGACGAGAACCGATGTTTTCAGCGTGGTATGGTCGTTGACAATTTATATCTCCACCAGTACACTCACTTCAAACAAACCAAATATGAATACCAACTATTTTATTCAATACCTATGCACCTAACGAGACCCTAATAAAATCATATACATATATACATATATTATATGAATTATTTCAATGAGTGTACAACGATTTAATACATATCCCTACCGTTTCCAATTGTTAGTTTATGCCAAAATATTGGGTTAGCAACTTTTCGCTGTATACATACATATATGTACTATATAATATTTCTAAATTTGGTAGCAATGCTTAAATGGGATAGTGGTAGTTATTTTCGCTCTGTAACTACTGTTCTTCTAGTGAAATTGTCTGTTGTCATATATGTATGTATGTTTTCTTCTTTAAAACTCAAAATAAACCGATATTCCTATTGTGGTGTACTCATTTATTGCGAATTTCTCAGTTATCCCAGTTGTAAGTGTTTGCTTGTTGTATGTAGTTTTTGGGTGGCTGTTGCAAGCTTGTTTTATTCGGCTTGAATTTTCGCATAAAACATTTTATAAAATATAAAATTAATTCTTTAACTAAATAAAGTAAACTCGAAAACATTAAAGGAGTGATTACACAAATAAACGAGTTAAATAATTCTACTAACTAAATGGAGTAAAAACGAGTAAAGAAATTCATTGAAATACAAATAGCAAACGTTAATATAAGAGCAGAGTATAAAATTATAATTTCAAATAAATATTATATTAATAAGAAATGCAAAAATAAAATGAAGAAAAAAAAATTGTTGGATGTCAACAACACGCGGTGTTCCCAAGCGGTCCCCCATCCAAGTACTAACCGCGCCCGACGCCCGACGCTGCTTAATTTCGGTGATCGGACGAGAACCGATGTTTTCAGCGTGGTATGGTCGTTGACAATTTATATCTCCACCAGTACACTCACTTCAAACAAACCAAATATGAATACCAACTATTTTATTCAATACCTACTATGCACCTAACGAGACCCTAATAAATTCATATACATACATATATTATATGAATTATTTCAATGAGTGTATAACGATTTAATACATATCCCTACCGTTTTCCAATTGTTAGTTTATGCCAAAATATTGGGTTAGCATCTTTTCGCTATATACATACATATATGTACTATATAATATTTCTAAATTTGGTAGCAATGCTTAAATGGGATAGTGGTAGTTATTTTCGCTCTGCAACTACTGTTCTTCTAGTGAAATTGTCTGTTGTCATATATGTATGTTTTCTTCTTTAAAACTCAAAATAAACCGATATTCCTATTGTGGTGTACTCATTTATTGCGAATTTCTCAGTTATCCCAGTTGTAAGTGTTTGCTTGTTGTATGTAGTTTTTGGGTGGCTGTTGCAAGCTTGTTTTATTCGGCTTGAATTTTATGCATAAAACATTTTATAAAATATAAAATTAATTCTTTAACTAAATAAAGTAAACTCGAAAACATTAAAGGAGTGATTACACAAATAAACGAGTTAAATAATTCTACTAACTAAATGGAGTAAAAACGAGTAAAGAAATTCATTGAAATACAAATAGCAAACGTTAATATAAGAGCAGAGTATAAAATTATAATTTCAAATAAATATTATATTAATAAGAAATGCAAAAATAAAATGAAGAAAAAAAAATTGTCCCCCAAGCGGTCCCCCATCCAAGTACTAACCGCGCCCGACGCTGCTTAATTTCGGTGATCGGACGAGAACCGATGTTTTCAGCGTGGTATGGTCGTTGACAATTTAAATCCCCACCAGTACACTCACTTCAAACAAACCAAATATGAATACCAACTATTTTATTCAATACCTATGCACCTAACGAGACCCTAATAAAATCATATGCATATATACATATATTATATGAATTATTTCAATGAGTGTATAACGATTTAATACATATCCCTACCGTTTTCCAATTGTTAGTTTATGCCAAAATATTGGGTTAGCATCTTTTCGCTATATACATACATATATGTACTATATAATTTATCTAAATTTGGTAGCAATGCTTAAATGGGATAGTGGTAGTTATTTTCGCTCTGCAACTACTGTTCTTCTAGTGAAATTGTCTGTTGTCATATATGTATGTTTTCTTCTTTAAAACTCAAAATAAACCGATATTCCTATTGTGGTGTACTCATTTATTGCGAATTTCTCAGTTATCCCAGTTGTAAGTGTTTGCTTGTTGTATGTAGTTTTTGGGTGGCTGTTGCAAGCTTGTTTTATTCGGCTTGAATTTTCGCATAAAACATTCTATAAAATATAAAATTAATTCTTTAACTAAATAAAGTAAACTCGAAAACATTAAAGGAGTGATTACACAAATAAACGAGTTAAATAATTCTACTAACTAAATGGAGTAAAAACGAGTAAAGAAATTCATTGAAATACAAATAGCAAACGTTAATATAAGAGCAGAGTATAAAATTATAATTTCAAATAAATATTATATTAATAAGAAATGCAAAAATAAAATGAAGAAAAAAAAATTGTTGGATGTCAACAACACGCGGTGTTCCCAAGCGGTCCCCCATCCAAGTACTAACCGCGCCCGACGCTGCTTAATTTCGGTGATCGGACGAGAACCGATGTTTTCAGCGTGGTATGGTCGTTGACAATTTAAATCCCCACCAGTACACTCACTTCAAACAAACCAAATATGAATACCAACTATTTTATTCAATACCTATGCACCTAACGAGACCCTAATAAAATCATATACATATATACATATATTATATGAATTATTTCAATGAGTGTACAACGATTTAATACATATCCCTACCGTTTTCCAATTGTTAGTTTATGCCAAAATATTGGGTTAGCATCTTTTCGCTATATACATACATATATGTACTATATAATATTTCTAAATTTGGTAGCAATGCTTAAATGGGATAGTGGTAGTTATTTTCGCTCTGCAACTACTGTTCTTCTAGTGAAATTGTCTGTTGTCATATATGTATGTTTTCTTCTTTAAAACTCAAAATAAACCGATATTCCTATTGTGGTGTACTCATTTATTGCGAATTTCTCAGTTATCCCAGTTGTAAGTGTTTGCTTGTTGTATGTAGTTTTTGGGTGGCTGTTGCAAGCTTGTTTTATTCGGCTTGAATTTTATGCATAAAACATTTTATAAAATATAAAATTAATTCTTTAACTAAATAAAGTAAATTCGAAAACATTAAAGGAGTGATTACATAAATAAACGAGTTAAATAATTCTACTAACTAAATGGAGTAAAAACGAGTAAAGAAATTCATTGAAATACAAATATTATAATTTCAAATAAATATTATATTAATAAGAAATGCAAAAATAAAATGAAGGAAAAAAATTGTTGGATGTCAACAACACGCGGTGTTCCCAAGCGGTCCCCCATCCAAGTACTAACCGCGCCCGACGCCCGACGCTGCTTAATTTCGGTGATCGGACGAGAACCGATGTTTTCAGCGTGGTATGGTCGTTGACAATTTAAATCCCCACCAGTACACTCACTTCAAACAAACCAAATATGAATACCAACTATTTTATTCAATACCTATGCACCTAACGAGACCCTAATAAAATCATATACATATATACATATATTATATGAATTATTTCAATGAGTGTACAACGATTTAATACATATCCCTACCGTTTTCCAATTGTTAGTTTATGCCAAAATATTGGGTTAGCAACTTTTCGCTGTATACATACATATATGTACTATATAATATTTCTAAATTTGGTAGCAATGCTTAAATGGGATAGTGGTAGTTATTTTCGCTCTGTAACTACTGTTCTTCTAGTGAAATTGTCTGTTGTCATATATGTACATATGTTTTCTTCTTTAAAACTCAAAATAAACCGATATTCCTATTGTGGTGTACTCATTTATTGCGAATTTCTCAGTTATCCCAGTTGTAAGTGTTTGCTTGTTGTATGTAGTTTTTGGGTGGCTGTTGCAAGCTTGTTTTATTCGGATTGAATTTTATGCATAAAACATTTTATAAAATATAAAATTAATTCTTTAACTAAATAAAGTAAACTCGAAAACATTAAAGGAGTGATTACATAAATAAACAAGTTAAATAATTCTACTAACTAAAAGGAGTAAAAACGAGTAAAGAAATTCATTGAAATACAAATAGCAAACGTTAATATAAGAGCAGAGTATAAAATTATAATTTCAAATAAATATTATATTAATAAGAAATGCAAAAATAAAATGAAGAAAAAAAATTGTTGGATGTCAACAACACGCGGTGTTCCCAAGCGGTCCCCCATCCAAGTACTAACCGCGCCCGACGCTGCTTAATTTCGGTGATCGGACGAGAACCGATGTTTTCAGCGTGGTATGGTCGTTGACAATTTAAATCCCCACCAGTACACTCACTTCAAACAAAACAAATATGAATACCAACTATTATATTGAATACCTATGCACATAACGAGACCCTAATAAAATCATATACATATATACATATATTATATGAATTATTTCAATGAGTGTATAACGATTTAATACATATCCCTACCATTTTCTAATTGTTAGTTTACGCTTAAATATTGGGTTAGCATCTTTTCGCTATCTACATGCATATACTATATAATATTTCTAAATTTGGTAGCAATGCTTAAATGGGATAGTGGTAGTTATTTTCGCTCTGCAACTACTGTTCTTCTAGTGAAATTGTCTGTTGTCATATATGTATGTTTTCTTCTTTAAAACTCAAAATAAACCGATATTCCTATTGTGGTGTACTCATTTATTGCGAATTTCTCAGTTATCCCAGTTGTAAGTGTTTGCTTGTTGTATGTAGTTTTTGGGTGGCTGTTGCAAGCTTGTTTTATTCGGCTTGAATTTTCGCATAAAACATTTTATAAAATATAAAATTAATTCTTTAACTAAATAAAGTAAACTCGAAAACATTAAAGGAGTGATTACACAAATAAACGAGTTAAATAATTCTACTAACTAAATGGAGTAAAAACGAGTAAAGAAATTCATTGAAATACAAATAGCAAACGTTAATATAAGAGCAGAGTATAAAATTATAATTTCAAATAAATATTATATTAATAAGAAATGCAAAAATAAAATGAAGAAAAAAAAATTGTTGGATGTCAACAACACGCGGTGTTCCCAAGCGGTCCCCCATCCAAGTACTAACCGCGCCCGACGCTGCTTAATTTCGGTGATCGGACGAGAACCGATGTTTTCAGCGTGGTATGGTCGTTGACAATTTATATCTCCACCAGTACACTCACTTCAAACAAACCAAATATGAATACCAACTATTTTATTCAATACCTACTATGCACCTAACGAGACCCTAATAAATTCATATACATACATATATTATATGAATTATTTCAATGAGTGTATAACGATTTAATACATATCCCTACCGTTTTCCAATTGTTAGTTTATGCCAAAATATTGGGTTAGCATCTTTTCGCTATATACATACATATATGTACTATATAATATTTCTAAATTTGGTAGCAATGCTTAAATGGGATAGTGGTAGTTATTTTCGCTCTGCAACTACTGTTCTTCTAGTGAAATTGTCTGTTGTCATATATGTATGTTTTCTTCTTTAAAACTCAAAATAAACCGATATTCCTATTGTGGTGTACTCATTTATTGCGAATTTCTCAGTTATCCCAGTTGTAAGTGTTTGCTTGTTGTATGTAGTTTTTGGGTGGCTGTTGCAAGCTTGTTTTATTCGGCTTGAATTTTATGCATAAAACATTTTATAAAATATAAAATTAATTCTTTAACTAAATAAAGTAAACTCGAAAACATTAAAGGAGTGATTACACAAATAAACGAGTTAAATAATTCTACTAACTAAATGGAGTAAAAACGAGTAAAGAAATCCATTGAAATACAAATAGCAAACGTTAATATAAGAGCAGAGTATAAAATTATAATTTCAAATAAATATTATATTAATAAGAAATGCAAAAATAAAATGAAGAAAAAAAAATTGTCCCCCAAGCGGTCCCCCATCCAAGTACTAACCGCGCCCGACGCTGCTTAATTTCGGTGATCGGACGAGAACCGATGTTTTCAGCGTGGTATGGTCGTTGACAATTTAAATCCCCACCAGTACACTCACTTCAAACAAACCAAATATGAATACCAACTATTTTATTCAATACCTATGCACCTAACGAGACCCTAATAAAATCATATGCATATATACATATATTATATGAATTATTTCAATGAGTGTATAACGATTTAATACATATCCCTACCGTTTTCCAATTGTTAGTTTATGCCAAAATATTGGGTTAGCATCTTTTCGCTATATACATACATATATGTACTATATAATTTATCTAAATTTGGTAGCAATGCTTAAATGGGATAGTGGTAGTTATTTTCGCTCTGCAACTACTGTTCTTCTAGTGAAATTGTCTGTTGTCATATATGTATGTTTTCTTCTTTAAAACTCAAAATAAACCGATATTCCTATTGTGGTGTACTCATTTATTGCGAATTTCTCAGTTATCCCAGTTGTAAGTGTTTGCTTGTTGTATGTAGTTTTTGGGTGGCTGTTGCAAGCTTGTTTTATTCGGCTTGAATTTTCGCATAAAACATTCTATAAAATATAAAATTAATTCTTTAACTAAATAAAGTAAACTCGAAAACATTAAAGGAGTGATTACACAAATAAACGAGTTAAATAATTCTACTAACTAAATGGAGTAAAAACGAGTAAAGAAATTCATTGAAATACAAATATTATAATTTCAAATAAATATTATATTAATAAGAAATGCAAAAATAAAATGAAGAAAAAAAATTGTTGGATGTCAACAACACGCGGTGTTCCCAAGCGGTCCCCCATCCAAGTACTAACCGCGCCCGACGCTGCTTAATTTCGGTGATCGGACGAGAACCGATGTTTTCAGCGTGGTATGGTCGTTGACAATTTATATCTCCACCAGTACACTCACTTCAAACAAACCAAATATGAATACCAACTATTTTATTCAATACCTACTATGCACCTAACGAGACCCTAATAAATTCATATACATACATATATTATATGAATTATTTCAATGAGTGTATAACGATTTAATACATATCCCTACCGTTTTCCAATTGTTAGTTTATGCCAAAATATTGGGTTAGCATCTTTTCGCTATATACATACATATATGTACTATATAATATTTCTAAATTTGGTAGCAATGCTTAAATGGGATAGTGGTAGTTATTTTCGCTCTGCAACTACTGTTCTTCTAGTGAAATTGTCTGTTGTCATATATGTATGTTTTCTTCTTTAAAACTCAAAATAAACCGATATTCCTATTGTGGTGTACTCATTTATTGCGAATTTCTCAGTTATCCCAGTTGTAAGTGTTTGCTTGTTGTATGTAGTTTTTGGGTGGCTGTTGCAAGCTTGTTTTATTCGGCTTGAATTTTATGCATAAAACATTTTATAAAATATAAAATTAATTCTTTAACTAAATAAAGTAAATTCGAAAACATTAAAGGAGTGATTACATAAATAAACGAGTTAAATAATTCTACTAACTAAATGGAGTAAAAACGAGTAAAGAAATTCATTGAAATACAAATATTATAATTTCAAATAAATATTATATTAATAAGAAATGCAAAAATAAAATGAAGGAAAAAAATTGTTGGATGTCAACAACACGCGGTGTTCCCAAGCGGTCCCCCATCCAAGTACTAACCGCGCCCGACGCTGCTTAATTTCGGTGATCGGACGAGAACCGATGTTTTCAGCGTGGTATGGTCGTTGACAATTTAAATCCCCACCAGTACACTCACTTCAAACAAACCAAATATGAATACCAACTATTTTATTCAATACCTATGCACCTAACGAGACCCTAATAAAATCATATACATATATACATATATTATATGAATTATTTCAATGAGTGTACAACGATTTAATACATATCCCTACCGTTTCCAATTGTTAGTTTATGCCAAAATATTGGGTTAGCAACTTTTCGCTGTATACATACATATATGTACTATATAATATTTCTAAATTTGGTAGCAATGCTTAAATGGGATAGTGGTAGTTATTTTCGCTCTGTAACTACTGTTCTTCTAGTGAAATTGTCTGTTGTCATATATGTATGTATGTTTTCTTCTTTAAAACTCAAAATAAACCGATATTCCTATTGTGGTGTACTCATTTATTGCGAATTTCTCAGTTATCCCAGTTGTAAGTGTTTGCTTGTTGTATGTAGTTTTTGGGTGGCTGTTGCAAGCTTGTTTTATTCGGATTGAATTTTATGCATAAAACATTTTATAAAATATAAAATTAATTCTTTAACTAAATAAAGTAAACTCGAAAACATTAAAGGAGTGATTACATAAATAAACAAGTTAAATAATTCTACTAACTAAAAGGAGTAAAAACGAGTAAAGAAATTCATTGAAATACAAATAGCAAACGTTAATATAAGAGCAGAGTATAAAATTATAATTTCAAATAAATATTATATTAATAAGAAATGCAAAAATAAAATGAAGAAAAAAAATTGTTGGATGTCAACAACACGCGGTGTTCCCAAGCGGTCCCCCCCCCATCCAAGTACTAACCGCGCCCGACGCTGCTTAATTTCGGTGATCGGACGAGAACCGATGTTTTCAGCGTGGTATGGTCGTTGACAATTTAAATCCCCACCAGTACACTCACTTCAAACAAAACAAATATGAATACCAACTATTATATTGAATACCTATGCACATAACGAGACCCTAATAAAATCATATACATATATACATATATTATATGAATTATTTCAATGAGTGTATAACGATTTAATACATATCCCTACCATTTTCTAATTGTTAGTTTACGCTTAAATATTGGGTTAGCATCTTTTCGCTATCTACATGCATATACTATATAATATTTCTAAATTTGGTAGCAATGCTTAAATGGGATAGTGGTAGTTATTTTCGCTCTGCAACTACTGTTCTTCTAGTGAAATTGTCTGTTGTCATATATGTATGTTTTCTTCTTTAAAACTCAAAATAAACCGATATTCCTATTGTGGTGTACTCATTTATTGCGAATTTCTCAGTTATCCCAGTTGTAAGTGTTTGCTTGTTGTATGTAGTTTTTGGGTGGCTGTTGCAAGCTTGTTTTATTCGGCTTGAATTTTCGCATAAAACATTCTATAAAATATAAAATTAATTCTTTAACTAAATAAAGTAAACTCGAAAACATTAAAGGAGTGATTACACAAATAAACGAGTTAAATAATTCTACTAACTAAATGGAGTAAAAACGAGTAAAGAAATTCATTGAAATACAAATAGCAAACGTTAATATAAGAGCAGAGTATAAAATTATAATTTCAAATAAATATTATATTAATAAGAAATGCAAAAATAAAATGAAGAAAAAAAAATTGTCCCCCAAGCGGTCCCCCATCCAAGTACTAACCGCGCCCGACGCTGCTTAATTTCGGTGATCGGACGAGAACCGATGTTTTCAGCGTGGTATGGTCGTTGACAATTTATATCTCCACCAGTACACTCACTTCAAACAAACCAAATATGAATACCAACTATTTTATTCAATACCTACTATGCACCTAACGAGACCCTAATAAATTCATATACATACATATATTATATGAATTATTTCAATGAGTGTATAACGATTTAATACATATCCCTACCGTTTTCCAATTGTTAGTTTATGCCAAAATATTGGGTTAGCATCTTTTCGCTATATACATACATATATGTACTATATAATATTTCTAAATTTGGTAGCAATGCTTAAATGGGATAGTGGTAGTTATTTTCGCTCTGCAACTACTGTTCTTCTAGTGAAATTGTCTGTTGTCATATATGTATGTTTTCTTCTTTAAAACTCAAAATAAACCGATATTCCTATTGTGGTGTACTCATTTATTGCGAATTTCTCAGTTATCCCAGTTGTAAGTGTTTGCTTGTTGTATGTAGTTTTTGGGTGGCTGTTGCAAGCTTGTTTTATTCGGCTTGAATTTTATGCATAAAACATTTTATAAAATATAAAATTAATTCTTTAACTAAATAAAGTAAATTCGAAAACATTAAAGGAGTGATTACATAAATAAACGAGTTAAATAATTCTACTAACTAAATGGAGTAAAAACGAGTAAAGAAATTCATTGAAATACAAATATTATAATTTCAAATAAATATTATATTAATAAGAAATGCAAAAATAAAATGAAGGAAAAAAATTGTTGGATGTCAACAACACGCGGTGTTCCCAAGCGGTCCCCCATCCAAGTACTAACCGCGCCCGACGCTGCTTAATTTCGGTGATCGGACGAGAACCGATGTTTTCAGCGTGGTATGGTCGTTGACAATTTAAATCCCCACCAGTACACTCACTTCAAACAAACCAAATATGAATACCAACTATTTTATTCAATACCTATGCACCTAACGAGACCCTAATAAAATCATATACATATATACATATATTATATGAATTATTTCAATGAGTGTACAACGATTTAATACATATCCCTACCGTTTCCAATTGTTAGTTTATGCCAAAATATTGGGTTAGCAACTTTTCGCTGTATACATACATATATGTACTATATAATATTTCTAAATTTGGTAGCAATGCTTAAATGGGATAGTGGTAGTTATTTTCGCTCTGTAACTACTGATCTTCTAGTGAAATTGTCTGTTGTCATATATGTACAGCTGCGGTCAATATAATAGTAGTGCGCATACCATGTGAAAGAAATTGAAAAAAAGTGGGATTTTTTTCCGCAAAATTTTTATGTTGTGTTTTATTTTAAAAAGTAATGACTTTTAACAATGTAATTATAAAAAATATTTCGAAAAAAAACCAATGTAATGCAAATAAAATGATATTTCATATGAACTCTTCGAATATGGACGGTCAAAAAAATAGTAGTATGATTAATATAAAAAAGGATAACTAAGACATGTGTTCTTTTGGAAGGAATTTTATGTTAAAGTAAGACTAAGGCAATATTTCTTAATAATAATAGTATGTTATTAATACTTAGTAGCGTATCCTTTATTTGCAATTACTGCAGCACAACGTCGATTCATTGAATTTACAAGATTTTCACATCTCTCCTGGGAAATTGATTTCCATGCATGCTCCACTGTTTCCCAAAGCTGATTGTTGTTGCTTGGATTACAATTAGAAACTGCCTCTTTCACATCGCACCACAAATTTTCAATCGGGTTGAGGTCTGGAGACTGTGCAGGCCATTCCATTACCTCAACCCTATTTTTCTGGAACCACTCCTTCGCTAATCGGCTTGTATGTTTTGGGTCATTGTCTTGTTGGAAGACCCAAATCAGCGGCATTTCCTCCCGAGCATATGGTAGCATGGCCTCCTCCAAGATTTTTACGTATACATGGCGATCCATCATTTCTTTTATCCAGTATATCGGTCCTACTCCATAAAAAGAAAAACATGCCCAAATCATGATACTGGATCCGCCGTGTTTAATCGTTTTGCAGGTATATTTCGGATTGTATTCTGAGTTAATTGGCCGTCTGACATATTGGCGCGATCCTTTTGCACCATGAAGCACAATTTTAGACTCGTCTGTCCATAAAATATTTCGCCATCTCTCGTCTGTCCATTCCAAATGACTCTTAGCAAACTTTAGTCGGTTGGCCACATGTCGCTTTGTTAATAGTGGCACTTTTCTGGGGCTGCGAGCTACCAAATCGTGTTCCCGCAAACGCCTGCGAATAGTTTCCACGCTTGCTTCCACTTCCAATTCCGTTTTTATTTTTGTTGCTGGCGTGAACGGATTATTTTTGGAAAATCTTACCACACGCTTAATCATTTTAGTGGCCATTGCTGGATTCCGTCCACGTGTTTCTGGCTGCGATTTGTATTTAAGGGTATTACAAATCATTGTCGGTGAACAACCAACAATATCCTGCACTTCTTTATAAGTTTTCCCCATCGAAATCATTTTTTTTATAAGCTGCCGCTGCTCAGCCGTGCAGTGTTTGCCTCGTCCCATTGCTGTAAAATGTTTTAATCAAATTAAATCAAAATTATATACAAATACACTAACAAAATGTAATACTTACGAGTGAAAGCACTTTTATAATTGTTTTATAAGTAAACAATTTGTATTTTGTATTTTTTGAGAGCAAACTCTTCGCACTACTATTATTTTGACTGACTCAATTCAGCAAAACATTGGAAAAAAATGAATTTGAAAAAACAAATGCTAACTTTGACCGGTTTAACGGTACTTTTTTATTGTACGCTCTATGTACAACAGTATTGTAAGGAGAAAGTAAAATAAAGGAGTCAGTAGGAAAAAATAAACATAATAAACTATATACCTTAGTAGCACTACTATTATTTTGACCGCAACTGTATGTTTTCTTCTTTAAAACTCAAAATAAACCGATATTCCTATTGTGGTGTACTCATTTATTGCGAATTTCTCAGTTATCCCAGTTGTAAGTGTTTGCTTGTTGTATGTAGTTTTTGGGTGGCTGTTGCAAGCTTGTTTTATTCGGATTGAATTTTATGCATAAAACATTTTATAAAATATAAAATTAATTCTTTAACTAAATAAAGTAAACTCGAAAACATTAAAGGAGTGATTACATAAATAAACAAGTTAAATAATTCTACTAACTAAAAGGAGTAAAAACGAGTAAAGAAATTCATTGAAATACAAATAGCAAACGTTAATATAAGAGCAGAGTATAAAATTATAATTTCAAATAAATATTATATTAATAAGAAATGCAAAAATAAAATGAAGAAAAAAAATTGTTGGATGTCAACAACACGCGGTGTTCCCAAGCGGTCCCCCATCCAAGTACTAACCGCGCCCGACGCTGCTTAATTTCGGTGATCGGACGAGAACCGATGTTTTCAGCGTGGTATGGTCGTTGACAATTTAAATCCCCACCAGTACACTCACTTCAAACAAAACAAATATGAATACCAACTATTATATTGAATACCTATGCACATAACGAGACCCTAATAAAATCATATACATATATACATATATTATATGAATTATTTCAATGAGTGTATAACGATTTAATACATATCCCTACCATTTTCTAATTGTTAGTTTACGCTTAAATATTGGGTTAGCATCTTTTCGCTATCTACATGCATATACTATATAATATTTCTAAATTTGGTAGCAATGCTTAAATGGGATAGTGGTAGTTATTTTCGCTCTGCAACTACTGTTCTTCTAGTGAAATTGTCTGTTGTCATATATGTATGTTTTCTTCTTTAAAACTCAAAATAAACCGATATTCCTATTGTGGTGTACTCATTTATTGCGAATTTCTCAGTTATCCCAGTTGTAAGTGTTTGCTTGTTGTATGTAGTTTTTGGGTGGCTGTTGCAAGCTTGTTTTATTCGGCTTGAATTTTCGCATAAAACATTCTATAAAATATAAAATTAATTCTTTAACTAAATAAAGTAAACTCGAAAACATTAAAGGAGTGATTACACAAATAAACGAGTTAAATAATTCTACTAACTAAATGGAGTAAAAACGAGTAAAGAAATTCATTGAAATACAAATAGCAAACGTTAATATAAGAGCAGAGTATAAAATTATAATTTCAAATAAATATTATATTAATAAGAAATGCAAAAATAAAATGAAGAAAAAAAAATTGTTGGATGTCAACAACACGCGGTGTTCCCAAGCGGTCCCCCATCCAAGTACTAACCGCGCCCGACGCCCGACGCTGCTTAATTTCGGTGATCGGACGAGAACCGATGTTTTCAGCGTGGTATGGTCGTTGACAATTTAAATCCCCACCAGTACACTCACTTCAAACAAACCAAATATGAATACCAACTATTTTATTCAATACCTATGCACCTAACGAGACCCTAATAAAATCATATACATATATACATATATTATATGAATTATTTCAATGAGTGTACAACGATTTAATACATATCCCTACCGTTTTCCAATTGTTAGTTTATGCCAAAATATTGGGTTAGCATCTTTTCGCTATATACATACATATATGTACTATATAATATTTCTAAATTTGGTAGCAATGCTTAAATGGGATAGTGGTAGTTATTTTCGCTCTGCAACTACTGTTCTTCTAGTGAAATTGTCTGTTGTCATATATGTATGTTTTCTTCTTTAAAACTCAAAATAAACCGATATTCCTATTGTGGTGTACTCATTTATTGCGAATTTCTCAGTTATCCCAGTTGTAAGTGTTTGCTTGTTGTATGTAGTTTTTGGGTGGCTGTTGCAAGCTTATTTTATTCGGCTTGAATTTTATGCATAAAACATTTTATAAAATATAAAATTAATTCTTTAACTAAATAAAGTAAACTCGAAAACATTAAAGGAGTGATTACACAAATAAACGAGTTAAATAATTCTACTAACTAAATGGAGTAAAAACGAGTAAAGAAATTCATTGAAATACAAATAGCAAACGTTAATATAAGAGCAGAGTATAAAATTATAATTTCAAATAAATATTATATTAATAAGAAATGCAAAAATAAAATGAAGAAAAAAAAATTGTCCCCCAAGCGGTCCCCCATCCAAGTACTAACCGCGCCCGACGCTGCTTAATTTCGGTGATCGGACGAGAACCGATGTTTTCAGCGTGGTATGGTCGTTGACAATTTATATCTCCACCAGTACACTCACTTCAAACAAACCAAATATGAATACCAACTATTTTATTCAATACCTACTATGCACCTAACGAGACCCTAATAAATTCATATACATACATATATTATATGAATTATTTCAATGAGTGTATAACGATTTAATACATATCCCTACCGTTTTCCAATTGTTAGTTTATGCCAAAATATTGGGTTAGCATCTTTTCGCTACATACATACATATATGTACTATATAATATTTCTAAATTTGGTAGCAATGCTTAAATGGGATAGTGGTAGTTATTTTCGCTCTGCAACTACTGTTCTTCTAGTGAAATTGTCTGTTGTCATATATGTATGTTTTCTTCTTTAAAACTCAAAATAAACCGATATTCCTATTGTGGTGTACTCATTTATTGCGAATTTCTCAGTTATCCCAGTTGTAAGTGTTTGCTTGTTGTATGTAGTTTTTGGGTGGCTGTTGCAAGCTTGTTTTATTCGGCTTGAATTTTATGCATAAAACATTTTATAAAATATAAAATTAATTCTTTAACTAAATAAAGTAAATTCGAAAACATTAAAGGAGTGATTACATAAATAAACGAGTTAAATAATTCTACTAACTAAATGGAGTAAAAACGAGTAAAGAAATTCATTGAAATACAAATATTATAATTTCAAATAAATATTATATTAATAAGAAATGCAAAAATAAAATGAAGAAAAAAAAATTGTTGGATGTCAACAACACGCGGTGTTCCCAAGCGGTCCCCCATCCAAGTACTAACCGCGCCCGACGCTGCTTAATTTCGGTGATCGGACGAGAACCGATGTTTTCAGCGTGGTATGGTCGTTGACAATTTAAATCCCCACCAGTACACTCACTTCAAACAAACCAAATATGAATACCAACTATTTTAATCAATACCTATGCACCTAACGAGACCCAAATAAAATCATATACATATATACATATATTATATGAATTATTTCAATAAGTGTATAACGATTTAATACATATCCCTACCGTTTTCCAATTGTTAGTTTATGCCAAAATATTGGGTTAGCATCTTTTCGCTATATACATACATATATGTACTATATAATATTTCTAAATTTGGTAGCAATGCTTAAATGGGATAGTGATAGTTATTTTCGCTCTGCAACTACTGTTCTTCTAGTGAAATTGTCTGTTGTCATATATGTATGTTTTCTTCTTTAAAACTCAAAATAAACCGATATTCCTATTGTGGTGTACTCATTTATTGCGAATTTCTCAGTTATCCCAGTTGTAAGTGTTTGCTTGTTGTATGTAGTTTTTGGGTGGCTGTTGCAAGCTTGTTTTATTCGGCTTGAATTTTCGCATAAAACATTCTATAAAATATAAAATTAATTCTTTAACTAAATAAAGTAAACTCGAAAACATTAAAGGAGTGATTACACAAATAAACGAGTTAAATAATTCTACTAACTAAATGGAGTAAAAACGAGTAAAGAAATTCATTGAAATACAAATAGCAAACGTTAATATAAGAGCAGAGTATAAAATTATAATTTCAAATAAATATTATATTAATAAGAAATGCAAAAATAAAATGAAGAAAAAAAAATTGTCCCCCAAGCGGTCCCCCATCCAAGTACTAACCGCGCCCGACGCTGCTTAATTTCGGTGATCGGACGAGAACCGATGTTTTCAGCGTGGTATGGTCGTTGACAATTTAAATTCCCACCAGTACACTCACTTCAAACAAACCAAATATGAATACCAACTATTTTATTCAATACCTATGCACCTAACGAGACCCTAATAAATTCATATACATACATATATTATATGAATTATTTCAATGAGTGTATAACGATTTAATACATATCCCTACCGTTTTCCAATTGTTAGTTTATGCCAAAATATTGGGTTAGCATCTTTTCGCTATATACATACATATATGTACTATATAATATTTCTAAATTTGGTAGCAATGCTTAAATGGGATAGTGGTAGTTATTTTCGCTCTGCAACTACTGTTCTTCTAGTGAAATTGTCTGTTGTCATATATGTATGTTTTCTTCTTTAAAACTCAAAATAAACCGATATTCCTATTGTGGTGTACTCATTTATTGCGAATTTCTCAGTTATCCCAGTTGTAAGTGTTTGCTTGTTGTATGTAGTTTTTGGGTGGCTGTTGCAAGCTTGTTTTATTCGGCTTGAATTTTCGCATAAAACATTCTATAAAATATATAATTAATTCTTTAACTAAATAAAGTAAACTCGAAAACATTAAAGGAGTGATTACACAAATAAACGAGTTAAATAATTCTACTAACTAAATGGAGTAAAAACGAGTAAAGAAATTCATTGAAATACAAATAGCAAACGTTAATATAAGAGCAGAGTATAAAATTATAATTTCAAATAAATATTATATTAATAAGAAATGCAAAAATAAAATGAAGAAAAAAAATGGTTGGATGTCAACAACAC